>NW_021963421.1:0-100450 GCF_901765095.1 Microcaecilia unicolor
CAGGTTGACAGGTGAAGGAATGTGGTAGAACCAAAGCGACAGTAGAACAGCTAAATGCTAGCAGGTTGTGCACATGGAATTAAGCACAATACAGTGGGAAAGTTTTTGTAGCTCTAAAAGTATAAGACAACTTTGAGACTGTTTTGAGCAGACACCTAGTCAATGGATTTTTGTCGTAAGGGACTGTTTTTTGAAGTAGCAGTTTTTTCTCCCAAGGAGAGTTGTTTCCCACTGCTGTTTTTACAGTAATTTTAGAGAGGCCAGTGATACATAAAACATATTGGGGTTGGTGTAAAAGTCTACAACTTCTCCCCCAGGTAGTTGAAGCTTCTATTTTGTTATCTATTAAGTATGGTAAAATCTTGACAGTGTGTCTCCTCTAACAGTCTATAACAAAATTTTGAATATAATTCAAGTTATAAGATATTTTGCTTTCCATTAGCAGCCCTTGCCACCATTTATTTTGTAGGGCTTATACACTAGTCCTGCGATAATCAGAGCATGGCAATGCCGAGGTGCTGATTAGTGCAGAAACACCCCCTCAGCCAAAAAATAAAAAATATTTTAGCGCAAGTAGTGTGTGCACATTTAAAACTTACTGCAGTACATTTCAGGTGCCCTGCAATGCACCATGTTAGTGCTTACTGCAGCTTAGCAAAAGGACCCCATAGAGAGTAATCGCATTCATGCTATCTGTGCAAATGATGGCACATGGTAAGTACTGTGTGCTGATTCAATGTAGAGTCCACACCCATTCTCTATAACATGTGCCCATCCATACCCATATATCAGATGCCCCATACATTATCTACACTAGAAAGAGACTGAAGAACTTAGTAAAATATACAACTACAAATGAGAAACTGTCAAATCAGAGCTGCCAGAACAAAACCAGAGCTGTCAAAAAGTAAGTGATCAAACTGAAACTAAACCCCTTTAAACTGCTGCATTTCCCAATATTAAAACAAAATAAAACAAAGTGCAAAAACCTGAAAAATTTTAAAAAGAGTGGAGGAGTGGCCTAGTGGATAGGGTGGTGGACTCTGGTCCTGGGGAACTGAGGAACTGAGTTCGATTCCCACTTCAGGCACAGGCAGCTCCTTGTGACTCTGGGCAACTCACTTAACCCTCCATTGCCCCATGTAAGCCGCATTGAGCCTGCCATGTGGGAAAGCGCGGGGTACAAATGTAACAAAAAACAAAACAAACAAACAAAAGCCATTAAGAAACCTTAAATTAACATGCACATCATACTTCATACATGTGCAAAAAACCCACTACATATAATATATACCCCACTATAACTATATAACAAATGTCATCTATATTATCTGAACTCTAAAAGGGCCTCCTACGGTCTCCCACTATAGGAAGAAAGAGTCCTTGAAATAAGAGAAAGGCTGAAATACCTGGAAGGAAGCTCATGCCCAGAGCCTGAGGGGAGCTTGAAAAGGAGCCTAAGGATTTTCCAAAGACCCAGAACAAAAAGTGGAACCCCAATAACTGACCAAAGTACAGTCAGGGGTTCCCAAGTCTGCCCATGAAGAGAACCGCAAAAAAAATGAAATGTACTCGTACAGGCACCAAAGACAGATCCTGCTGAAGAGGAAGTCCTAGAGGAGGAAGGAACTCTTGTACCACTAGGCAGATTGGAGCTAAGTCACGCCGCTGATGAAGTTGCAGCAAGGGAGTCCTAAGCTGGAATCTAAAGGAGCTGAGACTCCAACCAGCAAGCCACGGGGGCCACAGCCCACCCGGAAGAATGGAGGAAGAGGCCACCAACTGAAACGATGGTAGACATCGCCAACTTGAACTCAGCCAATCCAAGAAATGGGAAGACAGAACTAAACATGACAACCAAGAGATACTGCAACACCATCCAAAGATGGAATCACCTCGACTCTTCTAAGGTGGACAACTGCCCACAGAACAGGGGGATACTTACTCGCCGACAAGAATTAGACCAAAGCACTAAGCAGCGACAACGGACAAAACCAAAGACAGAAACAGACCCCTTGGGCAAGAGTCAGAAACGTAGGTCCATTGTTGTCCAGACACCAGTACAGACCTCCCCAGTCTAAAATAGAATCACACCTCACCTACAGGAATGGCATCCTGGTTCATAAGCAAGGAGGCGGCAATGCCCCCACCTCCAGGAACAAACACACTTTCTATCTACCGAAAGAGAGAAACTCAGCTCCAGGAGAAAATGGGATGAAAATGACATGACATCCAGGAAAAGAGTCCCATTCGAGCTTCCAAAAGTGAGGCATAAGCGGACCCCAGACAACCGGCCAAAAGGGAAGGAGTCTGGCTCACAAGAAGGAAGCCCAACTCATATAGCCGAGACCTTGTGGGTAACCCCCCCCCCCCCCCCCCAAGCGGAACCATACTCAACAATCAAAGACAGAGTCAGGTTCTTTGTCTAAAGACAGATCAAGGTCCACTCTGGAGCAACAGTCCGAGAACTGCTGCCGAGATACCAGCTCATTCTAACTAAAGAGAAGTAAGGCTAGGCCTCTAGAAAAGAGTAAAAGTGGAGCTCCAGAGATGGAAGAAGTCCTAACCTAGGTTCAAACTCCAGACAGGGAATCAGACTCAATTTCCATAAAAGGAGTACGGCCCGACCTCCGGAGAAGTAGCAAGGCTCGGCTTGACCTGCGGAGAGGAAGCAAGGCTCGACTGCGGAGAGGGAGCAAGGCTCAGCTCGACCTGCGGAGAGGGAGCAAGGCTCAGCTCGACCTGCGGAGAGGGAGCAAGGCTCAGCTCGACCTGCGGAGAGGGAGCAACACTCGGCTACACCTTCAGAAAGGGAGCAACACTCGGCTACACCTCCAGAGTGGGAGCAAGGCTCAGCCTCCAGGGACAGCAAGGCTTGACCTCCAGAGAGGAAGCAAAATTCAACCCCCAGAGAGGGAGCAAGGCTCGACCTCCAGAGAAGGAGCAAGGCTCGATCTCCAGAGGTGTATGACAGGCAAGGCCAAACTGCGAAAAGACACAGAAACCGCAGAGTGGCAAACAAACTAAGAAACAAAAACTGCATTCCACTTACGAGCATGAGGTCATGCCAACTTGTAAAGAAGAAGCCGTGGCCCGACATCCAGCTAGGGCAGTGAGCACGCCGTCAAGATGCAGGTGCACTAACCACCCAGACAGTGAGATGTTCGCCTAACACATAAAAGTAGCCATACTGGGTCAGACCAATGGTCCATCCAGCCCAGTGTCCTGTTTTCCAAACAGTGGCCAAGCCAGGTCACAAGTACCTGGCAGAAACCCAAATTGTGGTAACACTCCATACTACAAATCCCAGGGCAAGCAGTTGCTTTCCATGTCTGCCTCAATAGCAGACTATGGACTTTTCTTCCAGGAATTTGTCCTAACCTTTTTTAAACCCAGGTATGCTAACCGCTGTTACCACATCCTCCGGCAGAGTTCCAGAGCTTAACTATTAGTTGAGTGAAAAAATATTTCCTCCTATTTGTTTTAAAAGTATTTCCATGTAACTTCCTCTAGTGTCCCCTAGTCTTTGTACTTTTGGAATGAGTAAAAAAATCGATTTACTTCTATTCGTTCTACACCACTCAGGATTTTGTAGACCTCAATCATATCTCCCCTCACCCGTCTCTTTTCCAAGATGAACAGCCCTAACCTCTTTAGCCTTTCCTCTTATGAGAGGAGTTCCATCCCCTTTATCATTTTGTCGCTCTTCTTTGAACCTTTTCTAATTCTGCTATATCTTTTTGAGATACGGTGACTAGAACTGAATGCAATACTCAAAGTGCGGACACACCATAGAGCAATACAAAGGCATTATAGTGTTTTCGGTCTTATTCAACATCCCTTTCCTAATAAACTCATAGCATCCTATTCGCTTTTTTGGCTGCCACCACACACTAAACAGAAGATTCAGTGTATTATCTACAATGACAACCCAGATCTTTTTCTTGAGCGCTCACCCCCCAAGGTGGATCCTAGCATCAGGTAACTATGATTTGGATATTCTTTCCATGTGCATCACCTTGCATGCATCACCTTGCATTTGTCCATATTAAATTTCATCTGCCATTTGGACGCCCAGTCTTCCTGCAATATTTCACAATCTGCACGTTTCATCAACCTTGAATAGTTTTTGTATCATCTGCGAATTTGATCACCTCACTCACTGTTCCAATTTCCAAATCATTTATAAATATGTTAAATAGCACCGGTCTCAATACAGATCCCTGCGGCACTCCAGTGTTCACCCTCCTCCATTGAGAGAAATGACCATTTAACCCTACCCTCTTTTTTCTGTCCAATAACCATTTCCTAATCCATACAGAACCTTGCCTCCTATCCCATGACTCTAATTTCTCAGGTGTCTCTCACGAGGAACTTTATCAAAAGCAGGGAGAACCAAAATCTGCTTACAGCAGAGGTTCCCTATACTCGAAAGGAGAAAACCGAGCACAAGATTTTAGAATCCCAGCCAGCTGGCAACCTCACAGCCAAAGGAAACATGAGTCTGCTAACAGGAAGCTAAGGAACAAAGAGCCACCACAGAGCAAAACCTAAAGAGAAAGAAAAATGTCTTCCACATCCGAAAAGATAATGCCACGGCACGGAACAGAAGTCCAGCAAACTACCCCCATAGAATGTGCACCGCAGAAGGCAGAGGCTAATGAAAGCGCAAAGGAGGACATGCTCCAATAAAATAAACCAGAGATGTAGCAGCGGTAAAAACCCCACTCCCAAGGATTGCCCAGAAAAGGAACATGAGCCAACCCTGTTACCCAATGGGCTGCTTGGGGCACCTGTACCAACAAAGAGCATACACTGCAGCCTCCACCGGTGCAGCGCTGTGGCCAAAATAGAAGGCAGGGACGGCGCACTGAGCCAGAAACCCTGAAAGCAAGGTGGAAAACAAGAGGAACTCAGGACCCAGTTACACAAACTCTAAGAAAAATGGGGGAAGGCACTACCAGGACCAGCTGCGGGTGCACCAAAGAGCTCAGCTTCGAGCGGAAGCCTAAAGAACAGACCCTGAAACCCTGCAAATGCAGAAACACTCCTTACGGAGCAGGGAAGAAACACACTCCCCGGTAAAGCATCCATGCCATAGACAGCCACAGAGCTGCCAACATTCAAACTGCTCTCAGAGAGCTCAAGAGGGACTGCTGCTGAACCACACCAGCGCAGAACAGGCCGAAGTGTGCAGAAGGTGAGTGCGGCCTGCCCTTTGCTGCTTGAGCAGGAGAGAAAAAAACTGCACTGGCAGGTGAGCTGGAAGAGACTGGCAAAGAAGAAACTGACAGGCAAAGAAAACAGGAAAGGAAGTTCTGCTAAATCACTGGGTAGAAAAAGTAATCAGCGCCCAGCTAATGGGACTGCACCCTGATGCACTACTGCTCCCCAGGAAAAACAAAGCGCCGTCCCAGGGATCCATAAGGAAGGTTTCAACTGTAGGTGCTAATGCTCCCCAAGCGAGGCCCGCAGACCAACAGAACTCCACGAGCGGACCGCTAGCTAGGCAGGAACGAAAGGAAAAAGGCTCCGACCTCAAGAAACCCCGTCTAGCCGGAGCATCACATAGAGGAAGAAGAATACCACAAAACTGCCACCAAAATAAGCCAAAAAGGTAAAACAGAAATCTTCCTGCCTGAGAAATCCTGAGGAAGCAGCAGTGGAACGTTCAACCCAAGCTCAGAGCTCGCCAAAAATGTAAGAAATGTATAAAGATAAGGCAGGTTCTGTGCAGGACAAAAATGAGGTTCTAGGGCCTTGCTCTCCAAACCAACGACAAACCTCCTCCACTTGAAAAAGTAACTCTTTTTAGTGGAATCCTTTCTAGAGGCAAGCAAGATGCGGGAGACACCCTCAGACAAACCCAACGAAGCAAAATCTATGCCCTCAACATCCAGGCCGTGAGAGCCAGAGACTGAAGGTTGGGGTGCAGAAGCGCTTCGTTGTTCTGTGAAATGAGAGTCGGAAAAACACTTCAATCTCCACGGTTCTTCGGGAGGACAACTCCAGAAGTATAGGGAACCAAGATCTGACGGGGCCAAAAGGCGCTATCAGAATCATGGTGCCGTGGTCTTGTTTGAGTTTCAGCAGGTCTTCCCCACCAAAGATAGTGAGAGAAGCATACAGGAGGCTGTTGCCCCCAATGAGGAGAAAGGCATTCCGACGCCAGTCTGCCGTGTGCCTGTAGTCTGGAACAGACACAGAGGCAGCTTGTGGTTGGTCTGAGAGGCGAAAGGTCCACCGAGGGGTGCCCCACTCTCGTGAAGATCTTGCGTACCACTCTGGAATGGAGCGACCACTCGTGCGGTTGCATGACTCTGCTCAACCCTGTACGGCCAGACTGTTGTTTACCGCCTGCCAGGTATGTGGCTTGGAGAAGCATGCCAAACTGGCACGCCAACGCCACATCTGACGGCTTCCCTGACACAGGGGGGCGAGATCCGTGCCCCCTGTTTGTTGATATAATACATTGCAACCTGATTGTCTGTCTGAATTTGGATAATTTGGTAGGACAGCCGATCTCTGAAGGCCTTCAGTGCATTCCAGACTGCTCGGAGCTCCAGGAGGTTGAACTGAAGATCTTGTTCCTGGAGTCGACCACAGTGTGGAGCCCATTGACATGAGCTCCCCACCCCAGGCGAGATGCATCCATCGTCAGCACCTTTTGGGCTGCGGAATTTGGAATGGGACATGCCAGGGTCAAATTGGTCCTGACTGTCCACCAGTGCAAGCGAATTGTGGCAACTGGCAGACAGGCGGATGACATCTTCTAGATGCCCGGTAGCCTGGCACCACTGGGAAGCTATGGGTCCATTGAGCAGATCTCATGTGAAGGCGAGCCATGAGAGTCACATGAACGTGGAGGCCATATGACCCAGGAGTCTCACATCTGCGAGCTGTGACCTGCTGAGACGCTCTGGTCTGGGAAGCGAGGACAGAAGATTCTGCGCCCTTGCTTCGGGAAGAAAGGTCTGAGCCGTCTGAGAATCAGCAGAGCTCCTATGAATTCCAGAGATTGGACTGGATGGAGATGGGACTTCGGGTAATTTATCACAAACCCCAGCAGCTCCAGAAGGTGAATAGTGCACTGTATGGACCCGAGAGCTCCTGCCTCTGAGGTGCTCTGACCAGCCAATCGTCGAGATACGGGGAACACGTGCACCCCAGCTTGCGTAGATATGCCGCAACCACCACAAGACACTTCGTGAACACTCGTGTTGCAGAGGCGAGCCCAAAGGGCAGCACACATACTGAAAGTGCCGTGTCCCCCGACGGCATCTCGAGATACTGTCTGTGAGCTGGCAGTATCGGGATGTGAGTGTAAGTGTCCTTTAAATTCAGGGAACATAGCCAATTGTCTTTCGGAATCATTGGTAGAAGGGTGCCCAAGGAAAGCATCCTGAACTCTCTTTGACCAGATATTTGTTCAGCCTCTCAGGTCTAGGATGGGGCGCATCCCCCCTGTTTTCTTTCCACAAGGAAGTACCTGGAATAGAATCCCTGCCCTTCCTGCCCGGGTGGCACGGGCTCGACCACATTGGCGCTGAGAAGGGCGGAGAGTTCCTCTGCAAGTACCTGCTTGTGATGGGAGCTGAAGGATTGGGCTCCCGGTGGGCAATTTGGTGGAGTGGAGACCAAATTCAGGGTGTATCCGCACCGCACTATTATTATAACCCACTGGTCGCGGAGGTTATAATGGCCACCTTTGCTGAAAGCTTTCAACCTCCCCCCAACCGGCAGGTCGTCCGGCACGGACACTTTGATGGCGGCTATGTTCCCATGGATCCAGTCAAAAGCCTGTCCCCTGCTTTTGCTGTGGAGGCGCAGGGGCTGCTTAGGCGCATGCTGTTGACGAGAACGAGCGCGCTGGGACTGTCCCTGTGCCTGAGGAGGCCTTCGGGCCGGCTGGGTGACCTACGCTTGCTGTAGGCGTATGATGCAGCCTGCCGGGCCCGGGAAAAAACGTCCACCTGCAGAGGTGGATGCTGAAGGTGCCCGGTGGGCGAGCTTGTCGATGAGCGGTTTCCCCGCTGGTGTAGTTGGTCCACCAACTGCTTGACCTTCTCGCCGAAAATGTTATCCCCCCCGGCAAGAGATATCCGCCAGTCCGCTGCTGGGTGAGGTTGTCCAGGTCAGAGGCACGCAGCAGGAGAGTCTCTGCGCATCACTATACCTTGGGCCGCAGCTCGAGATGCCACATCCCAGGTGTCATAGACACCCCGGACAGGAACTTTCTGCATGCCTTCAGTGCCTGACCACCTCCTGAAAAGGCCTGGACTGCTCCGGGGGAGCTTGTCGACCAGGTCCGCCAAGTTGCCTCACATTGTTCCGAATGTGAATGCTCGTGTAGAGCTGGTATGATGGAGATGGGGTCACGAGCATGGACGGTTGGTGGCCTTTCCTCCCAAACGAGTCCAGGTGCGAGATTCCCGCCCAGGGGGCGCCAAGGCGGTATCCTCGAACTCGTGCTTCTCTTGAGAGCAGAGTCCCCGACCGCCGAGTCATTAGGCAATTGAGGCCGCATCCAACTCTGGGTCTGAGTGGATTCCTGTATTGGGACTCCGCTTTCTTGGGGATGGTGGGAATTAGATAGTGGCTTCATTCCAGTTTCCGAAGGCCGTGTCTCCTTAAGGGACATTGTGCAACAGCACCGTGGAAAGACTCTCTAGGTGGTGATGGATAGTCGAGGACTTCGAGCATCTCCGCCCTCGGCTCATCCACAGTGACCACAGGGAAAGGGAATGCAAATAGGACATATCCCTGACAAGGAGGCAAAGGAGAGGCTCTCAGGGGGCGAGAGCTTTCCTCTCCGGTTGAAGGAGTGGGGTCGGAGGGAAGGCCCACAGACCTCCTCTGAGGAGAAATATCTGGGGTCCTCCTCCTCCCCCCACGAGGCATCCTCTTCCTCAGTGTCGGACATGAGCTCTTTCAGCTCAGACCTCAACCGGGCCTGTCTCGACTGCGATGAACCACGTCCTCGATGCTGGCGTCGAGCGGTGGACTCCCGCGCCGGCTGGGGACGAAGCTCCCTCCATCGACGTCGACTCCACCTGCGTGGCAATCGGCACCGGTGCTGCAAGCGGCGTCGGAGGCCTCGGCATTGGGCCAGAGCACACCGGCGCCTCCATCAACAGCGCCGGGGGCGCAAGCACCCCCGGTGCCGGCAGAGCCTGGCGCATCAGCCCCTTCCAGGATCCCGGGAAGGATGGCTCGGAGGCACTCGTCGAGGCCCGCTGTCGGGAAAGGCAGGGGGGCGGTGTGGGTGTCGGAAGCTGCTCGGGTCCAGGAGACGGTACCGAAGTACCCGCGGAATGACGCAATGACACCTCTTCAACAGAGGGGGAACGCTCCTCCCAGCACTGCCGCTTCCTGGGCGTCAAAGTCATCCCTCGAGGTACCGGAGCTGGCAGTCCCGTGTGCCGTGGGCGACCGATGACGGTGTTTCTTTGCTTTCTTCGATGCCCATCATTGGCGCTCGGCGGAAGAGGACAAAGAGAGGAGGTAGAACCCCTCCGGAATCGAGGAATCGGATCCGACAGGGTTCGGTCCCGATGGCCCTGGGTTAGAGGGAGTGGCCTGGGCCGACTGCCCGCGCGGCCGCTCACCCCCGCCGTCAATGGCAGGCCGGTGGGCCAACGGTACCTGTACTCCTGGGGTCGGCGCCGATTTCGTCGACATCGGTACCGGATACCGAAGACCCGTTGTCGCACCCGATTGCCGCCGAAGTCGACGTCGAAGGGCCGGCGCAAGTTCCGAAAAAGACGGTCCGAAGAACTTGCCTCACCACCTGTGTCCGCTTCCTCAAGCCGAGACAACAAGGTGCATGTCTTGGAATTATGCTCCGGCCCGAGGCACTGGAGGCACAAGCGTATCGGTCTGCGAGATCTGCCGGCCGCACCGACCACACTTTTTGAATCTCGCTCGGGACCTTCGAGGACCACGACGGAAAAATCGCGTCGGCAAAGTCAAAGTCGTCGATGGTGGCGGTGAAAAGCACACTCGAAAAGAAAACGACTGCGCGGCCACAAGGCCGCAACGAAGCGCCCTCGCGGCTAAGAACGACGAGAACACTCTTCTTTTTTTTTTTTACATTCAACAGAAAAAGTACGTGAACGCGTACGCGAAACAGAAAAAAAGCCATGGCTAGGCCGCAATCCGGTTTCCGGGGCTGACAAAGAGAGAGACGATAACACGTCTCTCTCCAGCACGGAATAGAAAAAAACTGAGCGGGAACGGTCGCGCACGGGCGGGAAGACAGCTGCACATGCGCGGTGGGCGTGCCCTGCGTGCGGGACTGCCTGCGAAGGTTTTTTCCGGTTGGTGGGGGCTGCCGTGGACGTCAACCCTCGGAGAAATATATATATATAAAATAGGCCCTAGCTAAGTGGTTTCTAAAAGAAAACATTTCACTGTATCTTAGCTGTTTGAATCATTGCACAAAGGAATCTGTACTAAACAGGAGAAGGGGGAGGAAGGGAAATAAACTGTTGCATGAAGCAAGGTCAGGAGGCGAGAACTGGACATCTGCAAGATAACTATGAACAAAGAAAGCAAAGGGAGAGGGAAGTTAGGGGGGAAGAGAGTGAAAAGTTCAGAGCTGCTGTTATACAGAACCCTAGCAGACAGGCGGGCAACATCGGCCAATGAGAAAAACTTAGGGGCAGACACTTAAATGTAACTATAAAATCTGCGTAATCTTATAGAAATCTGTTTGTGTGTATAGAGACAAGCTCCATGTTAGAGCTGACGGAACACACACACCTCATACTTGAAAGAATGATTTATTATTAAACAATGAATTGCTTAATTAAGCTTTGATTCATCAATCTGATTTTATGAGTTCTATTTTTGTATAGGTTCTCAGGTTATCTGGGGGCAATTTATAACAAAAAACTACCGAGGAAGAGAAAGGAAAACAAAAACAAGTTTTCTCCTAGCTTTTTTTTTTTAAAGATAAAGAATAATACAAAGGGGAAGTTCCCCTCCCTTTTTTTTAAATCTATCATTTGCAGCCTCTCCTCAACGGAAAGAAATACAAACAGCTTACCTCAGAATCAGATAAAACTAGGCATACTTGCCTCCAACCAAAGAAAAAGAACCCCAAAGAGTAGGGAAAGGTGTTCCATGCCACAATCAACCATCACCTCACTAGAACCATCGGGGGAGGTAGGGAACCAGCACCACTGGATTTCAAGCTAGCTGGTAGATGAGGGGGACCCAGGACCACTGAGTATCATCTGAAAAACCCAAACACGGGTTACCAGCACACCTCTAGCTCCACTGTTCTTCAGAAGAACTGGAACAGGAGCTAACTGCCAGCAACAAAGAGCAGCTGCACAATCCGTCCACCATCCGCTAAGAGACAGAGAAAATACTGACCATTCCAGGCTGCATGATACACTTAAGGGGCAAAGTGCTTGGAACTATGTTTTTTCTCTGTCTCCTTCCGCTGGTGGATGGACATAACCCATTAGTCTGGACTGGTCTGGTATTGAGGACAAGGAAATATCTGTCCATATTTTGCCTTCTAGGACTGCATCAGGAATCATGTAGATATGAAAAAACACAGGCACAAGGTAGTTAAGGTCTGCTACTACAATGGAGTCAAAAGGACTGTAGTAGAATTCAATAAGAAATTCCATGGTTTCAAAGGCACAAAATTTCCACTGCAGTTTTTGATGCAAGTATCAGTAGCGGCAATATTGTGCCTTTGACACTGCAGACTTTTGTTGAATTCTACTACGGTCATTCTGACTTCATTGTAGTGGCAGATCTTAACCACACTGGACTAGATTCTATATATGAAGCCTGAAAAATTGGCGCCAAAAATATTTCTGCCTAGGCATATTCTATAAACCTAGGCACGGTTTATAGAATACACCTTCCAGGTTTATAGAATACACCTATTGGCCATGCTGCGTCTAACTCTAGGTGCATCCATTTATGCCAAGTAAAACTTGGTGTAAATACCAGTGCCTAAGTAAGGTTCGGAGTTAGTGTATTCTATAACCCTGTGCATAGATTTTCGGAACAGCCACAGCCTGCTCATTCCACACCCATGGCCATGCCCTCTTTTTGGCACCATGCACTAGAATTTACGCGAACCACTTTACAGAATACAAGTCGTGTATGTAAATTCTAATTAATACCAATTAGTGTCATTAATTGCTTGTTAAATGGAAATTATCTGTGTTGATTGATTTGTTAAGTAATTAAATTGCATGCACAAATCCAGAATACGAATGGATTTAATGCACAATTTTGGCCGCACTTTATAGAGTCTGGGAGATTGTGCCCGTGTTTTTTTCATAACTACTTGACCCCTGATGCAGCAGGTGAAACATGGCCTCTAAGGGAAATTCCTCAGCCAATTAAATAGTTCCAAACTTATTTATAGACACAATGGAGCCTATTGAATACATTTGACCTCTAACTTTAGTACTAGATTAGGTAGGAAAGGGATATTGGGGTACAGATATCAGATACTTCGTAGTAAGTATTTGGAAAATTACATATCAGTCATCTCATAAACAAACACAGTACAAAAGTTTACATCAGTTTCTCACAAATCAGCACAGGTGCAAAAAAAAAGTCTCTGATGCTGATCTTCTCATATTCCTGACTTTGGGATGTTGCAGTAATGTTGTCTGTCCTCTGTTCTCTTCACTTTTCACCTTCTTTGCTTTCTTTCTTTAGCATCCATGTTTTTATTCCATATATCACATCATGTTCATGCACTACTGTGACTGGTTATATAGCAATAAAAAAATCAGAGGGATAACCATACAGTATGGAGTAGCAAGAATTATAAACACTGGTGGCACCTTACAGATTAACCAATTTATTGAGGAATTAGTTTTCAAGGACATGAGTCACTTTGTCAGATGTCCTTGAAAACTCTCTCTCTCTCTCTCAATAGATTGGTTAGCCTAAAACAGCGGTTCTCAACCTAGTCCTTGGGACAAACCCAACCAGTCAGATTTTCAGGATACACACAATGAATATGCATGAGATAAATTTGAATGCACTAGCTGACAGTTTAAAGAAATAAGAGCACTCTAGATGAGTATACAGTTTTTCATATATTTAAAATGAAGAAGATAAATATAAAAAGATAAGAGATATGATCATGCTTCACCTCTATTTACTCCTGCCGGAATTCTGCTTGACTGTGGAGCACAGAATTCAACATTTCTGTGCAGAATCTGCGCTCTCCCCTGCCTGCCCACTCACTCCACCCAATTGCTGCCACTTGGCCTATCTGAGGAGAGAACGCACAGACGGTCTAGTGGCCTCTTCAGGGGCAGGAAAGAACCCCACTCTTTCCTGCCTCGCTGCCCTCTCACTGGTGCCGTGCTTTTTCAAAATGGTTGCCGAGACTTCAAGCAGTAATCTCATCAGACTACCACTTGAAGTCTTGGCGGCCATTTGGAAAAAGCACAGCACCAGCGAGAGCGGCGGAAGTAAGGCAGGAAAGAGTGGACTTCTTTCCTGTCCTGAAGAAGTTCTCCCGCTGCTGCTCCTCCTCCTCCTACGTCATGGGTGAGTGCAGGAGTGGCTGGAGAGAGGGAGGGCCTGTAAAAAAAAATAAAGGGGGGATGTTGTGGGTGGGCGGGGGCTGCATAAAAGGGGAATGCTATGTGTGGGGGAAGGAGAGGCTGTAAAAAAAAAAAGGGGGGATGCTGTATATGGGTGCAAGGAAGGAGAGGGGGCTGTAAAAAATGTGGATAATAAGGGTGTTGGGAAAATATGGATGGTATCTGTGTACAGGGAGAGGGGGCTGTAATATTGGTTAAATTCTGCCAAATAAACTTGCAGAATTTGCAATTTTTTGCACAGAATTTTGATTTTTTTTTTTTTGGTGTAGAATTCTGGCAGGAGTCTATATTGCAACAAGAACACTGTGTATGGATATCGGCCGGAATTCCATGTAAAATTTTGACTTTGGATCACCACTCTCAGCAATACTCTTCAATATAATGATGACCCCCTCCCCCCCGGTCAAATCCTTATTCAACCAAAACCTTCACCAGATGATGTCACAATTTACATCCCTTTCAGACACAATCTATCAGAAATCACCAATGAAATCAAGCGCGGTTTGAATATTATGGACTCATGGGCAAATTCATTTCAACTGAAACTGAACACTGAAAAAACACACTGCCTCATCCTCTCATCCCAACACAATAATTATAAACCCACAACCTTAAACACCCCAGATCACACCCTCCCTATCTCAGATAGCCTCAAAATACTAGGTGTTACAATTGATCGCAATCTTACACTTGAGAGCCAAGTAAACGCCACTATAAAGAAAATGTTTCATTCAATGTGGAAACTTAAACATATAAAACCTTTCTTCCTGAGGGAAATATTCCGCAACCTGATACAATCAATGGTAATGAGCTACGCGGATTACTGAAATGGAATATATGCGGGATGTAGAGAACAACTCACAAAGAAACTCCAGACAGCCCAAAACACAGCAGCCAGGCTGATATTCGGTAAAACACGTTTTGAAAGTGCCAAACCCCTCCAAGAAAAACTGCACTGGCTCCCAATCAAGGAACGTATCACCTTCAAAATCTGCACCTTGGTCCACAAGATTATCTACAGTGAAGTCCCAGGATATATGGTCGACCTGATAGATCTCCCAACCAGAAACAGAACCAGAGTATCACGTACCTACTTGAATCTCCACTAACCAAGCTGCAAAGGACTCAGATACAAATTAACCTATGCATCCAACTTCTCCTACATAGGCACACAATTGTGGAATGCACTGCCAAAGACTGTGAAAACAATCTACGACCATCTAAACTTCAGGAGATCATTAAAGACCTACCTATTCAGAAAGGCAACCCCACCGACCTAACTTAGATGCCTCAACTCTGCAACACAGCAAAACCATAGATTGTACTGGACCCTATATAGTCCTTCCTATCTTCGATTCCTATGTACCTGAATATACTAACCTTACCCGACCCTAATATCAAATTGTATTTGTTTCCATACTGGACTTGGCGATCGCCTTTACGGTATTATGTAAGTCACATTGAGCCTGCAAATAAGTGGGAAAATGTGGGATACAAATGTAACAAATAAATAAATAAGATATGCCAGACCAAAGCTCCACTTTTCTTGTTCTGCCTTCTTATACCTTATATATTTTCCATCTTGCTCTGATCCTCCTTTCAAGCACTTTTGACTGAACTGTCATTTCATCAAATTGCTTTGAATCAATTAGTCTATTTTTTCAGTTGTTGCACCATCTCTATGGAATAACCTCCCTTTTCATCAGAACCATCCTATCATAAATATAAATCAAAGTTGAAAGCTTGCATACCCATAACTTTTTCTTTTAAATTATTGTACTTTTTTCTGCTTTATTATGACTGTCTAGGCTTACTTGTTAACTACCTAGATAGCACTGTTGATGGATAGCATATCAAATATACAATTAAACTTGGAAAAATGGAACCTAGAAACATGGCAGTTACCAGAGTTTCCATGCTTTCATTTAACTTTGTGTCCAAGGATACAGGTCTTTTCATTTGTTTTTAGGACCTGTACTACTTCTAAACTTAGGTTTGTCTTGTAGCAATGAAGAAACTCATAGTTATTCTTGTAGAGGTTCTGGGAATTTCCGATCTCTCTAGCAAAAGCTTCTGGGGATTCAATAATGCTTCAGGCTAAAGAAATGTCAGCTTTTCAAATTTCCTACCAATTTTGCTAATGTTCTTATAAACAGAAGTGCTATATTAGGAGTTAACAGAACATACTTTCTGAGTGTTTCTCTAAGGTTTTTAAATCTTCCTTCAGATGATACGATCTTCTGAAGTTTATCCATGAGTGCTTTACTCTAGAAAGAAAACAAAGTGAATAAAAGTGTTATACTTCAAGTCCCAACAGCAGACAGAATTGCAATCTTCACTGTCACAAAAAAAAGTTTCAGAAAAAAGGGAGCAATAAATCATGAAAAATGTCTAATTATTATGTAGCTGTCTGATTGTCTATACAATTCAAACCAAAGTTTGTTTCCTCCTTCATTAGTAGCTTAGTACAGAGGAATAAGTCTCTGCAAAAACTTCAGCATATGAAAACACTGAAGAGGTTTAGGAATGCGTGAATATTACCATGAAAATGATCAGTGCTAATCTCACAAATCTGATGTTCTAAATCTAGCAAATTTTGGGAAATCCATGCTATGGGCTTGAGTCACTTAAATTCTTTTTTTTGTCCCTATACCCTGGGATTCTATATAGAGTGACTTAAGTTGTGTGCACAAATCCAGTCGTATTCTGGATTTGCGTGCACAACTTATTAGTTAAGGTCAGTCAGTGCTGATAATTGCCACTAAGCAATTATTGATACTAATTGGCATTAATTAGAATTTACATGCAGAACTAAGTGTATTCTATAACGTGAATAGGAATGTGGTCATGGGCATGGAATGGGTGGGTAATGGGCATTTCTCAAACCCATGTGAATGGTTCTAGAATACACCTAGTCTACACCTAATTTAGGCGTCAGGATTTATACCAAGTTTTATTTGGTGTAAGTACCCACGACTACATTTAGTTGTGCGAACAGGCGCTCGGTGTATTCTATAATCTGCATGGAAATTTAGACTTATTCTATATTGTATGCCTAAATTTAGGCATGCTTTATAGAATACTAGTAAAAAAAGGCCCGCTTCTGACACAAATGAAACGGGCGCTAGCAAGGTTTTCCTCGGAGTGTGTATGCTTGAGAGAGTGTATGTGAGAGTGACTGTGTGTGAGAGAGAGAGTGAATGTGCGAGTGTGTGAAAGAGAGTGAGTCTGGGTGTGAGTGTGTCTGTGAGAGATAGAGAGAGAGAGAGAGTGTGTGTGAGAATGAGAGTGTGTGCAAGTGCGTATGTGAGACACAGTGTGAGAGAGAGTGTGTTTCACACAGATACAGTGTGTGCAAGAGAGAGAGTGTGTATGAGACACAGACTGTCTGTGAGACCGAGTGTATGAGACCAAGAGAGTGTGTGAGTGACTGTGTGACACACAGAGAGTGAATGTGATACAGTGTAAGACATAGAGTGTGTGAGAGACAGTGTGTGAGAGTGAGAGAGAAAGACATTGACTGTGAGAGAGAGAGAGAGAGAGAGAGAGAGAGAGAGAGAGAGAGAGAGAGAGAGAGAGTGCTTGTGTGTGACAGAGATACCTCCCCCCCTCTCTGGTGTCAGGCCCCCCTCCCTCCCTCTCTCTGTTGTGAGGGCCCCCCCCCCCCTCTCTCTCTGGTGTCTGAGCGTTACTGTGCAGGACGCTGAGCTCTGGCTTTGCTTCAAGGAACTGACCAATCCTATTTAATAGAATGAACCTCCAACATTCTGAAGTCGAGAAACCTCGTGTGGTTGGTCACTTCTGTTTGTGACAAACCCGGAAGTATGTGATGTCAATTCAGGAGAAGGATACACAGAGCAGGAATGCCTCAGCCATGCAGTCAGCTTCAGAATGTTGGAGATGCGTTTTATTATATAGGATGCCTAGGTGTATTTTTTGGGTGTGGATATTTCAGGTGCCTTATATATTCATAGTGTGAATACAAAGAACATGAATAACAATTGCCACAAAATATAAATATTTAGGAAGCACTTGCAGGACTGTACCAAGCTCCTCGCCCACTGGTGCCTTTTGCCCCGCAAACTTCACCACCACTAATGAGAGGAGATGGTAGACTGGGAGCAATTTTTGTACCTTTTCATATGTGTACCCTGTGTAGCTATACTGCTCACACAGTCCATGGTACAGTGCTGAGTACTTGGCAAGAAAAACCAGTATTTATCATTGCCTGTAAAACATATTTGAAGCTTTCAGGAGATGTAGCCACCTAGATTCTCCATAAACACTTTCCACTCCACATAGACCCACAAACATACATACCTTTAATTTACTTCTAGCTACCTTCAGTTCCAACAATATAGTTATTTCAGGATGATGTTAAGTACTGGCTGGAGCTCTTCCACAGTCATGTAGTTGTAGTTCCCATTATTTATAATGGGTATGATTATGAAACTTAAAAAAAAAGTTTATTTTTGTCAGTTTTCCATTATAATCACTGTCACGGTTCTGCCATGGCTCTGTTAATGATCCTTGTTGGCAGCACCACACGGTGGGTCTCTGGCGGCAGGTTGTGCTGCTTCTGAGATGAGCTTTGTTGCAGTGTGGGACCCGCTGGAACCTTTGGTGCCCTCATAAAATCATACGCCATGACCAGACTTAACCCCGCCGACCCTGACGTTCTTGCGTCAAAGCCACCCTGGTCGCTCTCAGTTGCTGTGGATCCCGAGACACCATTCCAGTCACGCTGCCAGTGCGAGTGGGTTCCAGCAGCCTCTCGCTTCTTTGTATGTGTGGGTTCTAGTAGCCTTGTACTTTTTGTATGTGTGGGTTCGTCAGAATCAAGGAGGATGATGAATGGAAAACCACTTTTAACACTCGAGATGGTTATTACGAGTATCTTGTAATGCTCTTTGGTCTTGCTAATGCTCCAGCAGTTTTCCAAGCATTTATGTACGATATCTTCCAAGACCTGCTATATAAGTTTGTACTTGTATATCTTGATGACATCTTAGTGTTCTCTCCCTCTTTGGAAGCACATCATCATCATGTCAAGACAGTCCTCCAACGCCTATGGGATAATCAACTGTACGCCAAACTGGAAAAATGTGCCTTCCATCATACAGAATTACCATTCCTGGGCTACATCATTTCCAACCATGGTCTAAAGATGGATCCTAGCAAGCTCTCTATGATCCTGCTTTGGCCACAACGCCTTGCAGAGGTTCCTTGGGTTTGCCAACTATTGCCATCAATTCATCTGAAAATTGGCAACTAAGATTTAATGCTAAGAAATGCAGGGTCATACACTTGGGTTACAAGAATCCAAGGACACAATACAATGTAGGGGTGAAGTGATCCTGTGTACAAAAGAAGAGTGGGACTTGGAGGTGATTGTGTCTGATTACCTTAAAGTGGCCAAACAGGTAGAAAAGGTGATGGTCAAAGCCAGAAGGATGCTTGGATGCGTAAGGAGAGGGATGACCAGCAGGAAAAAAGAGGTGATAGTGCCCTTGTATAAGTCTCTGGTGAGGCTCCACTTAGAGTACTGCGTGAAATTCTGGAGACCACACCTACAGAAAGATATAAATAGGATGGAGTTGGTCCAGAGGGCGACTACCAAAGTGGTAAATGGTCTCGGTCATAAAACATATAGTGATAGGCTCATGAACCTCAACATGTACACGCTGGAAGAGAGGTAGGAGAGATGAGATATGATAAAGACATTTAAATACCTCAGTGGCATTAATGAACAGGAGGTGAGCCTTTTTCAAATGAAGGAAAACTCTGGAATGAAAGGGCATAGGATGAAGTTAAGAGGAAATAGGAAGAATCTAAGAAAACACTCTTTCATGAAAAGGATGGTGGATGCATGGAATGGCCTTCCAGTGGAGGTCATGGAGATGACGACTGTGCCGGAATTTAACAAAGAATGGGTCAGACACATGGGATCCCTTAGGAAAAGGAGGAGTTAGTGGTTACTGTGGAAGGACAGAGTATCTGTCGTCATGTTTCTATGTTTCTAAAATTACTCCATTGTAGAAGCACCTTTGACTGCCTTGACCAAGAAAGAGGTGGATCCTTCACATTGGCCTTAGGAGGCCTATGAAGCTTTTGAGCACCTCAAACAAGCCTTTGTATCCGTCCCTATCCTGCGAATAGGTCAGGATAGTATGAATAAAAGATGACAATACCAAATACATAGGTGACTCTTAAAAGCATTCTAATAGTAGGTAGTCTTGAGGGGGGAAAGGTAAGGTGGGGTTGGTGTGGGGGAGAGAGAGATGGGTGATCAAAAGGTAGCAAAGCAGTAGAATATTATGGCTTATAATGTGGTAGAGAATCCAGATCTTTGTTAAGTTCTCTGTTATTTGAAACTAACAACAGAGTGAAACTAACATCTCATTTTAATATCAAAAACCTTATGTTCCTGTATTGTTTTCAGTTTTCCTCTTAGTATTCATAGTGCTCTAGTCCCAAGAAGTGCTTCCCACAGTCACCTTGATTTGTCCAGATCATTGTTAGACTCTTGTTCGTCAGGTGTTATTAGACAGCTGGCAGATATAGTTGCAGCAGTGGTGACACAGATTGTTAATAAATCATTAGGTGCTGGCATTTGTCCAAATAGTTGTAAGCAAGCGATGGTTAAACCCTTGCTGAAGAGACAGGGTCTTGATGTTTCAGTAATGAATAACTATAGGCCAATTTCTGTAGTACCTTTATTGGGTAAGATATTAGAGAAGGTTGTGTTGGGGCAATTGGAGAGGATTGTGGATGAAGTTGGTTGTTTGGACCTGAATCAGTATGTATTTCAGAAGGATCATGGGTTGGAGTTGCTATTGCTTTCAAATGTTGATGAACTGAGGAAGGGTTTGATCAAAATGTTTATTTTTGTTTCGTTTCATTGGATGTCTCTGGGGCTTTTGATTTGGTGGATATTCAGTGACTTCTGACATTGGCTGGTTTAGGGATGGGCGGATCACTGTTCGATTGGTTTTCAACATACTTAGAGGGGCGTAGATTGAGTGTGCATAGTGGGGGACATGTTTCTCAGGAAGTATTTTTGGATAGAGGTTTTCCTCAAGGTTTGGGTCTGTCGTCATTATTATTTAATGTCTATGTCTTCCTTGGGGGATGTCACCTTAGCAATCACATTTTTCACGTCCTCCACTATAACATAGTTAACTGAAATGGGGTTCTCCATTAATAGCAGGATAAATCAATCACACAGTCCCTTCTATCTCCCCTTTAGAGTTGAATCTAAGCTATCTAATTAACTGAAGTGGCTCGTATGAGGGGTAGCATGTTATCTTGCTTGCTTGTAAAATGATCAGTATTGTCTGAGCTTCTTGCCACTATCAGATGACATCACCCACTTGTGTGGCTGATTTATCTTACTGTATTCCAAATTTAACTTGTAATACTACACGGACCTCAATCTTAACAACCATAGTTGCCAACATTTCAAAATGATTGAGGGTGTTACACCCAATGGAAATTACTCCTACCTGGACATAGTCAAGGAGTTTGTTCAATATTGGGGGTGCTCAAGCACCCACAGAGCTGGCTCCTATGTTTACAACACTATCTCAGAACAATTGTTGACCTAATTCCTTTATTTTTTTCACAATCAGTAGGTATACTGAAGTTCAAACTGACTAAATAAAATAATCAAAAATTATAAAGGTTCACCTTTTATGACACTTTCTATTCAGTGATGACCAGCCTTCTGTGCCAATGATTCCCAGAACTCTCATGGCAACCCCAATGCCAGTCACTTTTTCATAATATCTACAAAGTATTTCTCCATTTTACTCCTTCCACTTGGAGAACTCAGATCAGAATTATCAAAATGTGAAGGACAGGAATGCCAAACTGCAATTCCTGAGGGTCTTATGCCAATGTAGTATTCTTCTATTTTTTTTAAAATTCTGTTTATTAAAGTTTTTCAATTGAACAATACACAGTAACACTTTGAATACACAAAGAAAAAGTTGTCAGCAAGTACAGAAATATCCAACATCTCCAAGAACTCCCACCCTCCCCAGAATTCCCAATCCCCCCACCTCCCTGTTTCTAGCAGGATATAATCTAATGGAGAGGTAGAGAACCCCACAGGAGAGTCTTACATAAACAAAGCTCATGAACTTGGCAAAGCTGACTTCCAAGCAATATATATATTCCACACTTTGTGGGAACTCTACAATTGACCTGTGCGTATCGCTGTTAATTGGGTCATCTGATAAATATAGTCCAGTTTCTGAAGGACCTTAGACAGTTCTGGAATTGCTGGTTACTTCCATGCTGCTGCAATTGCGATCTTGCTGGCCACAAACAGACTCGTTGCCAGTTTATGCACATTGTTTTTGTAACTCCATGTGGCTTAAAGTGCAATAAACAATGTTCAGCCTATGTGGACAGTCAAACTGGACCATTTGTTGAAGAGTCTGCAAGATCTCTAACCAAAATTGACGAACTAAGGGGCATGTCCACCAGATGTGGTACATATCCCACACTTCTCCACCTCGCGGTCCCCAAATTAAATACATGCAGGAGTCACTTAGGAGTGTAGTACCATTGATAAAACACCTTATATCCATTTTCCATAAGATTAGCAGATATTGAAATCTTGAAAAGATATTTAAAGCATTTCTCCTACTGGATGAATTCATAGGTTGAACCCATAACAGCTTTCCATTTGTGTATATAACATAAAGCAGGAGCCTCGGATACCAGTAAGGCATTATATAGTCTTGAGATACAACTCTGCCCACTTCCCCATCTCATAGCTCATTCCAAGCATGCTTCGGCCAGCTGCAGCTCACTCAAAGCCTGTCTATATAGATAATCTCTTAGTTGTGGGTATCTGAACTCATGATGGAATGGGAGTCCATATTCCCCCTGCAAGTCCAAGAATAACAAATTCCCCCTTGTCCCAAATCTGACTCAGCATATAAATTAAATCCTGGGGTGAACTGAATCGCCGTTTGTAGAAAATATATCCACCCTGGGAAGAATTTCTGCCTTACCTTACTCCAGAGCAAAAATGGACAGTGCATTAATGAAGTAAAATGTAGTAAAATTTAACACTGTGATCCTAGGCAGCCACACTATAGCCTATAAAGGTGAAGGGGCGCTTTCCCTGAATAAATGAAAAAGCTTTACGCTGCAGCTTTATGAAAAGGTTTTTTGGTAACGGGATTGGTAGCATCATAAATAAATATAGGAATTTGGGTAAAAGCATCATTTTCAGAGCTGTTATCCTACCAAACCAAGAGAGCCCCAGGCCCTCCCAGTGCTGTATTTCCATACATAGTAACATAGTAGATGACGGCAGAAAAAGACCTGCATGGTCCATCCAGTCTGCCCAAGACAAACTCATATGTGTATACCTTACCTTGAATTTGTACCTGCCCTTTTCAGGGCACAGACCATATAAGTCTGCCCAGCAGTATTTCCCGCCTCCCATCACCGGCTCTGGTACAGACCGTATAAGTCTGCCCTCCCCTATCCTCGCCTCCCAACCACCACCCCCTCTTCCCCCCAACTGCTCCGCCACCCAATTTCAGCTAAGCTTCTGAGGTTCCATTCCATTTGCACAGGATTCCTCTATGCATATCCCACGCATGTTTGAACTCCGTTACCGTTTTCATCTCCACCACCTCCCGCGGGAGGGCATTCCAAGCGTCCACCACCCTCTCCGTGAAAAAATACTTCCTGACATCTTTCCTGAGTCTGCCCCCCTTCAATCTCATTTCATGTCCTCTCGTTCTACCGCCTTCCCATCTCCGGAAAAGATTCGTTTGCGGATTAATACCTTTCAAATATTTGAACGTCTGTATCATATCACCCCTGTTCCTCCTTTCCTCCAGGGTGTACATGTTCAGGTCAGCAAGCCTCTCTTCATACGTCTTGGAACGTAAATCCCATACCATCCTCGTAGCTTTTCTTTGCACTGCTTCCATTTTTTTAACATCCTTCGCAAGATACGGCCTCCAAAACTGAACACAATACTCCAGGTGGGGCCTCACCAACGTCTTATACAGGGGCATTAAAACCTCCTTTCTTCTGCTGGTCACTCCTCTCTCTATACAGCCTAGCAATCTTCTAGCTACTGCCACCGCCTTGTCGCACTGTTTCGTCACCTTCAGGTCCTCAGATACTATCACCCCAAGATCCCTCTCCCCATCCGTGCCTATCAGACTCTCCCCGCCTAACACATACGTCTCCCTTGGATTTCTACTCCCCAAGTGCATCACTTTGCATTTCTTCGCATTGAATTTTAATTGCCAAACGTTAGACCATTCTTCTAGCTTCTTCAGATCTTTTTTCATGTTTTCCACACCCTCCGGGGTGTCCACTCTGTTGGAAATCTTTGTGTCATCCGCAAAAAGGCAAACTTTACCTTGTAACCCTTCGGCAATGTCACTCACAAATATATTGAACAGAATCAGCCCCAGCACCGATCCCTGAGGCACTCCACTACTCACCTTTCCCTCCTCCGAGCGAACTCCATTCACCATCACCCTCTGGCGTCTGTCCGTCAACCAGTTCCTAATCCAGTTCTACACTTCGGGTCCTATCTTCAGGCTGTCTAGTTTATTTAAGAGCCTCCTGTGGGGAACCGTGTCGAAAGCCTTGCTGAAATCTAAGTAGATGACATCCATAGCACGTCCTTGATTTAATTCTCCTGTCACCCAGTCAAAGAATTCAATGAGATTCGTTTGGCACGATTTCCCTTTGGTGAAACCATGTTGTCTCGGATCTTGCAACTTATTGGCTTCCAGGAAATTCACTATCCTTTCCTTCAGCATGGCTTCCATTACTTTTCCAATAACCGAAGTGAGGCTTACCGGCCTGTAGTTTCCAGCTTCTTCCCTATCACCACTTTTGTGAAGAGGGACCACCTCCGCCGTTCTCCAATCCCTCGGAACCTCTCCCGTCTCCAAGGATTTATTAAACAAGTCTTTAAGAGGACCCGCCAGAACCTCTCTGAGCTCCCTCAGTATTCTGGGGTGGATCCCGTCCGGCCCCATGGCTTTGTCCACCTTTAGCTTTCCAAGTTGTTGATACACACTCTCTTCTGTGAACGGCGCTCTATCCACCTCATTTTCAGGTGTACTTTTGCCAGTCCCTCTCGGTCCTTCCCCAGGGTTTTCTTCAGTGAAAACAGAACAAAAGTATCTATTTAGCAAATTGGCTTTTTCTTCATCATTTTCTACATAGCGTTTTGTTGTATCTTTTAGTCTCACAAGTCCCTTTATAGTCTTTCTCCTTTCACTAATATACCTGAAGAAGTTTTTGTCTCCTCTCCTTACATTTCTAGCCATTTGTTCTTCCGCTTGCGCCTTCGCCAGACGTACCTCTCTCTTGGCTTCTTTCAGTTTCATCCGGTATTCCTCCCCGTGTTCCTCCTCTTGAGATTTTCTATATTTCTGGAACGCAAACTCTTTAATCTTTATTTTCTCAGCCACTTGCTTTGAGAACCATATCGGTTTCCTTTTTCTCTTGCTTTTATTTACTCTCCTTACATAAAGGTCTGTGGCCCTGTTTATTACTTCTTTTAGCCTGGACCACTGTTCTTCCACTTCTCGTATGTCCTCCCAGCCCATCAGCTCCTTCCTCAGGTATTCTCCCATTTTGTTAAAGTCAGCTCGCTTGAAATCCAGGACTTTGAGTATAGAGTGGCCGCCATCCACATGAGCCGTTACATCAAAACAAACCGTTTGATGGTCACTGTTTCCCAGGTGTGCAGCCACTCGGACATTTGACACACTATCCCCATTCGTGAGCACCAGATCCAACGTGGCTCCCTCCCTCGTGGGTTCGTTCACCATTTGTCTGAGCAGAGCACTTTGGAAAGCATCCATAATCTCTCTACTTCTTTCCGATTTTGCAGACGGAACCTTCCAATCTACATCCGGCAGATTAAAATCTCCCAACAACAGCACCTCTCTTTTCTTCCCCAACTTTTGAATATCAGCGATCAGATCTTTATCTAGTTCTTCCAATTGTGTCGGGGGTCTATAGACAACACCCACGTGAACCAAGGTTCTATCCTCTCTTTTTAAGGTGATCCATATCTCTTCTTCCTTTCCCCAGTTCCCTGTCATTTCAGTCGCTGCGATATCATTTCTCACATACAGAGCTACTCCTCCACCTATACGTCCCTCTCTATCCTTCCTAAAAAGATTATAGCCTGGTATGTTTACATCCCATTCATGGGAACCATTGAGCCATGTCTCTGTGACTGCAACTATGTCCAAGTCAGCCTCCAAAATCAGGGCTTGAAGGTCATGAATTTTATTGCTTAGACTGCATTTGTGGTCATTGCTTTCCATGTACATTTCCTAGTATGTGTTTTGGTTTTAGTGATTTGTGAGGGTGTTTTCTCTTTGGGTACCTTCTCATATTTTTGTTCCCCCTTCCTTGCGTTTTCTTTTTTTTCCGTGTACTTTAGATGGGTAATTCACTGCATACAGATCACTTATTGTTTTAGTAATGTTAATTCCCAAATATCAAATGTAGTGGGATAGTTTGTAGGGCCATTTACAGTTCTGGATCTATAGTGATATTTAATACCTCAGATTTTTCATATTAACCCTGAAGCCTGATAGCAGACCATATCGTTGCAAAGATCTGGAGGGATCTGGAATAGTTAGTAAGATATCATCTGCAAATAGCAAAATTTCTGAATCAATGTCTCACCACTGAAGTCCCATCACCTCCCAATAGACTCTAATAGAACACGCCAGGGGCTCAATAGTAAGTGCAAAAAACTAATGGCGATAGAGCACAGCCCTGGCGTGTGCCACATTGCAGAACAAAGGTCTCAGAGCAATGGCCATTCACCCGTAAGCAGGCTTGGGGACAGTGATAAATTAAGCGCAACCAGATAAGAAAGTGAACCCGGAACCCAAATTTCTCTAACACAGAAAACATAAAGGGCCAATGGACGCAGTCGAAAGCCTTCTCCGTCGATAAAAGAAGCATCGGTATTATCTCCACCCGCACAAAGTGAATTACATACATGCAAAGTCTTTCTGATATTCTCAAAAGTTTGTCTGCCTCTGATAAAGCCAGCCTGGTCTTCATGAATCAAGTTAGGCAAGACCCGCTGCAAAAGTGCTGCTAGAATCTTGGTGAATAGTTTGTAATCCATGTCAAGCAATGAAATAGGCCGGCATGAACTATAAACCTGAGCTTCCTTCTCCAGCTTCAGCAACAACGTGATCACCACCAAATGCCACATATCTGGCCATTTCATATTAACTTCGAAGGAGTTAAACAGTCTCACCAATACGGGGGCCTGAAGCGCCTTGAAACCTTTGTAAAACTTATTGGTGAAGCCATCAGGCCCTGGGGATTTACCATTCAGCAAGTCACCAAAGGCCCACTGAACCTCTTCCAGGTCTATAGGCTTAGATAGGGTGTCACTAGCCACCAATGGCAGCTGCACCAAATCCAAATCCACTTGGTAAGCCTGAATCTCCTCATCTTTAGGAAAGGAGTCCAGTGTATATAAGCTGCGATACAATTCTACAAAAAGCTGTTGTATTTCTATTGTAGAAATACATAATCTCTCCTGCTCATCTGAGATCCAACATAGTATGCTGAATATCTGTATTAATTATCCATGATAAATATTTTCAGGCATTACTTCAACTGCAAATATAGTCATGTATATCCATTACTGGATATCCAGAGGACTAGACTGGTTTTTGGCCTTTGAGGACTGCGGTTTGAAATCCCCGTTGTAGGATTAAGAGCCAGACTGATGTCTAGGTTCATGGACTACTGCTGTGACTACAACTTGAGTAGAAAAATAGTGGTAACTGGAGAATTGAAAAGATGTTATAAATAACGTTTTATAATTCTCGTTTAATTTTTATGCAATTTATTACTGTTAACACAAATAAAGTCATAATTCATGAAACAAATAGTGCTCTCTAGTCTTTGAATACATTTAGCTCAGATATAGAATGGGAATTTTTTTAAAAATCATAATGCTGAAAAATAAAATATCTGAAATTAACAATAAATGTAGGCAATGCAGTTTAATATACTTTCACTAGACTATTTATGACCCTTTTCAAAAAGGTTTGTGTGTCTACAGCAAATCTCATTTTACAAACTGGTTTCAGGTAGCTCCAAAAATAAAGCTTTTATCATATTATTTATTGTTCTTTACTTGTTTAGAGACTTTAGCCCAGGTCTTCTTCAGTCTGTAGACCGCACTTCTGTTCAAAGCAGAGGTGATTTCTAACACACCATTGTAGTTATGCATGCATCGACAGATATCCGCCACCACTATCCACTTCTCAATTGAGCTGGCACGGGAGCTGACATCAGTGTGGTTTATAATTTGTGAGGCAACAAGGTTACTCATCTGGAAAGGCAACCACACATGCAAAATAAAGGAAATTAGGAATAACTGTCAGTACTAACCACATGAAACAATGGTGTGATAACTGTGGTCACAAATGCTGTACATATGGACAAGTCAAGGAACTGTATTAAAAAAGCAAACTTAGGCATAGTTGTGGCAGGGAAAAATCACAAAAAGAAATGAGAGAACACATCTTTAAAAAATAGCGATATAAAATCTGAAACATAAAACAGAAATAGGGCAGAGCCTATAGCTTTCCCCACTAACTGCTCAGAGAAGCAAAAAACTGGTAGGTAAGGCCTTAGCATTTTTTTCTATTTAGTCTAGACTCGATCTCTCTCTTTCCCTCTCTTGCTCTGGCATTTCCTCCATTTGCTACTGAATGTAATCTGTGGTCTCCTATTGCTCAACTGTGAGATAGAACTTTTGCTATGCCCCTAGTATATAGAAGAATTTGACTGATTAAACAAAAATTCAACAACTCTTGTTTCACGGCTATTCCATAACTGACAGAAGTTCATTATCACAATATTTCAGAATTCTGCACACTGCATCCTCTTGACAGGCATCTATGATGATCCATCCCAAGAGTTCAATCTTTTCTCTGTCATTTACTGGCACTGCCTCCAGTGTACCGTTTCTCCATCTGATATTTGCTGAGCTGATTGGAACTATGGCATCATGGGTATGTGAAGTCCTTGGAAGCTGAAACACTCACTTTCTTATATCTATTTAATTCTTTTACAACTTTGCATTTTCAAAATTCCTGAAACAACTAAAACCAGAAGGTGAGGTTTAATTTATTCTGCTTTGGAACCTGTGACACTTTTCTATTAACATTTAATCTAACAACTCTATCTCATTCTGTTTTTATTTTATTTATTTATTTATTTTTGAGTAAATGCATTCTACCACAACTACTTATCACTTCTATAATGCTATTTGTCATATACAACATTGCAGACAGCATATTTAATACAATAATTGAAGCAAACATACAGGGCAAAAGAGACTTTGAGGAGTTCATTTACTGAGAAATAATTAAAACCAAAATGGCTGTGAGCAGGAAACTTTTACTAAGGTATGATGATATCTAGGCTTAGTATGTTCTAACGTAGGACTTTTCCCACACACTAATCCCAGATTTAACAGGCTTTATATTTTGGTTTTATTGGCAGGTAATGCGCTAATGTCATTAATGTATGAAACCTGCAAAAAATTAATGCAAGGCACTTACCACCTCCTATTTATGAAACACTACGTATTCCCATATTTAACTCTGCAGTATTAAGTTGTATTTGTTTTTTTTTATTTTATTTTGTTTTATCTGTATTTTATTGTGAATGTTCTGCTGTAAACTGCTTAGTAGTTAAGTGGGATATAAATTTTTTTAATAAATAAAATTATCTGGTTAGCACATGCTAATCACGATACACTAGCCAGATACTGCAGGGAACACTCACTCTCTGCTCATGACATACCTCATCAAAAAAATACATTTCAAAAATAGTTGATGTGCGGTTAGAGCATGAAAACAAGCAAAATACAGTAAAACGCTTTAACGTGTTTTGCAGTGGCCTGTTTTCCCCACACTAAAGCTACATTAAACCTTTAATAAAAGGGCCCTTACAGATTCAAATTTAAAGACAACCATGAAAAGGTGAGCTTTCAGACAAGATCTAATAAGGTCAGAGAGAGAGCATTATGTAGAGTGCTTTTTTTGTGGCGGTAAGTGCCGGTACAGTGTACCAGCACCTTTTAAAATTTCCCATTCACTGTCCTTGTTTTCTTTTTTCGCTGCCTGCTCAAGAGTCCGGGCCCACAATCACTCAGGGCAAGTGGCCCAGCACCAGCACAGTCAACCTTCGTTCCAGCCTATCTGCTCATGGCATGCCCTGCTGGTATACGTGACAGAGATGCCGGAACTAAAAGGGCCTTCCTGAGTGCATGGCGTTGCGCACAAAGGCTTCTCATTGTTGGTTCTGGGCCTTCTGTTTGGCGGATTACTGCCGGTTCGGACTCGCAAGCAGGCAGGCAGAGAGAGAAGGAAGGAAGGGTAGGGGAGAGAGGAGAACTGCTGGACATGGATAGAGAGGAGAGGGCAGAGGAGAGAGGAGAATTGCTGGACATGGATGAATGGAGGGGAAGGCAGGGCAGAGAGAATTTCTGGACATGGACGGAAAGGAGAGCAGGGGAGAGAGGAGAATTGCTGGACATGGATGGATGGAGGGGAGGGCTGGGGAGAAAGGAGAAATGCTGGACATGCATGGATGGAGGGAATGGCAGGGGAGAGAGGAAAATTACTGGACATGGATGGAGAGGAGAGCAGGGGAGAGAGGAGAATTTCTGGACATGGATGGAAGGGAGGGCAGGGGAGAGAATTGCCAAATATGGATGGATGGAGGACAGAAAGGAGACTCGCTGAACATGGATGGAGGGGAGGGAGGAGAAAGAAGAAGATGCATATAGATAGAGATGAGGGAAAGGGAAGAAAGGAGAAAAACTGCACATAGATGGAGAAAATAGGCAAAAGCTGAATCAACTGCATACCTCCTCCAATCAAGTCCGTGGAGGACCCAGCTTTTGCTTATGGTTGTAGCACAAGAAATGAAGATAAAAGGAGGAAAATAAAGAAATAAATGGACAGGAAGCCCTGGAAACGGAGTTAAGAGAACAGAGAGAGAGCAGCAGAATTATAGACTGGGACCAATGTGATCAGAAAAACAAAGTCACCAGACAACAAAGGTAGAAAAAATCATTTTATTTTCATTTTAGTCTTTGGAATATATCCAATTTTGTGGCTGAGGAACTTGGAATAGTCACTCCAAAGTCAAATTGGATCGCATCGCCCACCACTGAAGAGAATTCCGAAAGTCGGTGGACAGTTGGATTACATCCTCTAGATCCCCTGCAGCTTGAAACCACTGGGAAGCTAGGATCCATTGAGCTGATCTCATATGCAGATGTGCCATGGGCGTTACATGAACTGTGGAGGCCATGTGCCCCTGAAGTCTCAACATCTGCCGAGCCGTGACCTGCTGAGACGCTCAAATCATGGACACCAGGGACAGAAGGTTGTCTGCCCTTGCCTCGGGGAGATAAGCTCAAGCTGTATGAGTGTTCAGTAGAGCTCCAATGAATTCCAATTTTTGGACAGGAGTGAGATGGAGTAATTTTCTTATGAACCCCAGTAGCTCTAGCACCTGAATAGTCATTCGCATAGACTACATAGCACCTTCCTCCGAGGTGCTCTTCACCAGCTAATCGTCGAGATAAGGAAACACATGCACTCCCAGTCTGCGTAGTAAACACGCTGGGTGCAGATGCCAGACCAAAGGGCAGTACACGGTACTGAAAGTGTTGTGTTCCCAGCCGAAATTGAAGATACTTTCTGTCAGCTGGAAGAATCGAGATGTGTGTGTAAGCATCCTTTAAGTCCAGAGAGCATAGCCAATCGTTCTACTGAATCATGGGAAGAAGGGTGCCCAGGGAAACCATCCTGAACTTTTCTCGGATTAGGAATTTGTTCAGGGCCCTTAGGTCTAGGGTGGAACGCATCCCCCCTGTTTTCTTTTGCACAAGGAAGTACCTGGAACAGAATCCCAGCCCTTCTTCCCCTGGTGGAACGGGTTTGACCGCATGGGTCTTTAGAAGGGCGGAGAGTTCCTCTGCAAGTACCTGCTTGTGCTGGGAGCTGCAAGAATGAGCTCCCGGTGGGCAATTTGGAGGTTTGGATTCCAGATTGAGGGTGTATCCTAACCAGACTATTTGAAGAACCCACTGGTCGGAAGTTATGAGAGGCCACCTTTGGTGAAAAAACATTAATCTCCCCCCCAACCGGCAAGTTGTCCAGTATGGACACTTTTACAGCGGCTATGCTGAACTAGAGCCAGTCAAAAGCTCGTCCCTTGCTTTTGCTGGGGAGCAGCAGGGGCCTTAGGCGCAAGCTGTTGATAAGAACGAGCATGCTAAGGCTGAGCCTGGGTAGGCTGTCGAGAATCCGGAGTGTACCTATGCCTAGCATAGGAATAGGGAGCACTCCACTTCTCACCAAAAAACCTCCTAGTTGAGGAGGTTGTAGCAGAAGATGCCCGGTGGGAGAGAGAATCCATAGCATCATTATGCTTCTTGATCTGGTCAACAAGATCGTCTACTTTTTCACCAAAAAGGTTGCAAGGTACATATGCCATCCGCTGCTGGACCGAATGATCCAGGTCAAAGACACACAGCCATGAGAGTCTGCGCATCACTATACCTTGAGTAGCTATTCTGGATGCCACATCAAAAGAGTCATAAGAGCCCCTGGCCAGGAATTTACGACACGCCTTCTGCTGCCTGACCACCTGGCGAAAAGGCTCGGCCTGCTCCGGAGGGAGGGCATCAAACAAGCTAGACAGTTGTCTTATTGAGTTCCGCAAATGGACGCTTGTGAAGAGCTGGTAAGACTGGATTCGGGTGGCAAGCATAATGGCCTGATACTTCTTCCTCTCAAAAGAATCCAAGGGCCTAGCTTCTCTGCCTGGGGGCGCCGAGGCATAGTCTCTAGTACTCTTGGCTCTTTTGAGGGCAGAATCCACCACCATGGAATTGTGGGGTAACTGAAACCTCATCAATCCAGATTCACCTTGGATCCGATACTGGGAATCAGCCTTCTTCGGGATCACGGGGCCAGACAGAGGGAACAACCAGTTCCGCATAAGGACTTCCTTCAGTACCTTATGTAGAGAAGCCATCACAGCCTCCTTAGGTGGAGAAGGATAGTCCAGGGCCTCGAGCATCTCAGCGCTGGGCTCATCCTCAACCTCCATAGGGAAAGGAATAGCCGTAACCATTTCCCGGACAAAGGAAGTAAAGGACAGACTCGCCGGAGGAGATAATCTCCTTTCAGGTGGAGGGGAAGGTTCAGAGGGAATCCCATATGACCCATCAGAAGAAAAGTATCTAGGATCTGACTCCCACGAATGCTCCTCTTCAGTATCAGATAAGACCTCTCTCAGGGCACTCCGAGACTGAGCCTGCCTCAACGCCGAGGAACGATGTCCTCAATGGTGGTCAAAAGGCCGACGCCCACCTGGACTGCGGCGAAACTTCCTCCACCGATGTTGAAGGGGAGTCGACCTGGGTGGCACTCCTTGCAGCACTGAGGACGGGGACCTCACCGCAGGTGAGGGGCCAGACACCGCTGCAGCAGACCATACGGAAGGCACAAGCACCCCCAACACCGAAGCAGACTGGCACAGCAGTCCTTCCAGAAGCTCTGGAAGCAGGGCCCAGATGCGCTCATCGAGAGCTGCCATCAGAGAAGGCTGTGGGGTCAGTGGAACAGCTGATGGTAGAATCTGCTGAGGTTTGGGAGCAGGCACCGGGCTGCTGGAAGACCGATGCATTGACACCTCCTGTATAGAGGGGGAGCGGTCCTCTCGGTGCCAAAGCTTCTCGGGTGCCGAGTCCCTCTATGCCCCGGAGCTGCTGGCACCGCGTGTAGAAGGAGATTGATGACGGTGCTTCGCCTTTGCTCGATTCCCGTCATTGAGACTCCTTGGTACTGACGAGGACGACGTGGAATACTCACTTCTCCTCAGGGTCGGGTCTGACGATGGTCGGTCCCGGGGGGGCCTGCATAGCAGAAGGTCTCAAGACAGGTGAAAACCCACTCGATGCCTCACTGCTCCCAGCGCGACTTGGTCTCTCAGCAGCCATTAACCTCTGCTCCCGACGTCGATGCCGCCGACCTCGGTACTGATGTCGATGCCAACGTCGAAGGACCGGACTAAGCCCCCAAAAGTTTCTCTCTCTGGGCTTCTCAAGCCACTTGGGTCCGTTTCTTCCAACGGCACAGACTACAAGCAGCTGGGCTGTGGTTGAGCCCAAGGCACTGGATACATCAGGAATGGGTATCGGTACCTGAGATGGTCTAGTTGCACAGAGTACAACGTTTGAAGCCACTGGGTGTCTTCGATGACATGGAAGAAAAAAATGGCCTCTGCGAAATCAAAAGAAGCAATTGTGCCAAAAGGAAGGGCACACAAAAGATGACAGAAATCCGGCCACATCGAAAAACAAAGTAAACTTAAATTCAGGAGAAAAAGAAGCTAAACAGGAAAAACTACGGGAAACTTCTTTAAAAAAAACAAAACAAAAAAAACAAACAAGAAAAGCGAAAAACTTGCAAAAAAAAAAAAAAAAGATTTGCTCTAGAGAAAACTCTTTTCCCGGGCCTGAACGAGGCGCTCAGGAGGAACCTGCCGCACCTTGTCACGGAAAAAGAAAAACTGAGGAGACGCGCTCGCGCAGCACGTGCACCACAACACTCTGGCAAAACTTTGTTTATAAATGCAGATTCCCGGGCTGACGCAGACGTCGATCCACATGTGAGAACAAGCAGCCTGCTTGACCTCGGAGAATTAGTTTTATGGAGTGTCCTCTTCTTTTAATACTGTTTGAAAAGTTAAATAACCATTCCCTCATTAACTGTTCCAACTCACTCATTTTATAGACTTTTATCATATCCCTTCTCAATCATCTTTTCTCCAAGCTGAAGGGCGCTAACCAGTTTAGCCTTTCTTCATAAAGGAAATGTATCTTTTTTATCAGTTTTGCACTCTTTTCTGAACATTTTCTAGTTTTGCTATATCCTTTTTGAGCTGGTGACCAGAACTGTATACAATACTCAAGGTGTGGTATGGCCCTATAGAGAGGCATATTGATACTCTATGTTTTGTTGTTCATTCAATGTCATCCTTAACATTATCTTTGCTACTTTGGCAGCTGTGGCACACTGGGCTGAACATTTCAACGAATTGTCCACAATGACTTCAAGGTCATTTTTAGTGGGTGGTGACTCCTAACTCAGAAGCTAGCATTTTGTACCTGTAGTTGAGATTTTTTTTTCCATAAGTACTTCACTTTGTACTTGTCTATATTAAATTTCATGTAATTCCTCAAAATCCTCTGCTACTTTTATGACTTTGGACAATCTTATGTCATTCACAAATTTGAACACCTTACTAGTCACTTTCCAGATCATGAATATGTTAAACAGCAAAGGTCCAGAACAGACCCTTGGGACATTCCATTACTAACCCTTTTCAATATGGATAACAGACTTGTTTCCTGTCTTAGCCAGTATGCAATCTGCAAAACGTCATTACCTATCCCATGACTCTTTAATTTCCTAAGAAGTCTCTCATAAGAAACTTAGTCAAACATTCTGAAAATCCAGATTTTAGACACTCTCTGTTACGTTCCTCACCTGGTGCCAGGCCTGTGCGGCCGATTCGCCGGCGAGTCGTGGTCCGGCGAAGATAGCCGACCATCTTAGTGCTGGTTAGCTTCAGGAAGGTAGGAGGGTCTGTTTCTGTTTCCTATTTCTGGCAGCTGTCATCTGGGTTGGATCAATGGCTGCAGCCATCTTGGATACATCAGGCCCTGGGAAGCCATCTTGGAGTAACGAGGTCAGGAAGGAAGCCCATATTTGGACGTAAGCATCTCTGCTGATGGGGGCAGCCATCTTGAATCAGCTGCACATGTTTGAGAGTGATTTCAACACTATTTAAAGCCCTGCCTCCAGTCCTTCGTTGCTTCGGCCTCAATTGTGTTTGATGTCCACGCCGGTGCTCCTTTTCTTCAGTTCCAGTGTTCCAGACCTCGGCTTGTTTCCCGGACCTCGCTTGTTTTGCTGCCTGCCTTGACCTTGGACTGTTTTTGACTACTCTTTGCTCTACGGATTTACCTGGCTTTTGGACTGTGTCTGTTTGCCTGCCTGTCTGGTCAGTGGTCGTGCAACCCCGCCGGTTCCAGAAGTCCTGGTGGCTGCCCAAACCTGGGGGCTCAACTCCCAGGGAACGGCGGTCGCTCCCCAGGTGAAGCTAGGGGTTGTCTGGCTGCCTGACCGAGTGCGGTGTCACTCCATCCTAGCCGTGCTCAGTCGGGGCACAAGGGCTCACATTCCTCCAGTCATAACACTCTCTCAAAAAAGTACTCTTTTTTTCTCTCAACTTCATTCATTTTATAACTTAAGTTGTAGAAGACTGTTTAGATTTTATCAGTATTACTCACATCATTGAAGTGTTGACTAGTTCTCATGATATATGGTGTTCTTCTACTTTTATCAGGTTTCATCCAGCCTTGCCCAAAAAATTCCCTGCAAGGTTAAAGAACATTAAAAATTATGTACAAATAATCAAAACTAATCTATTTTTAATATGTTTGTTTCCCTAAGAACACAAAATAGAAAGACTAGGGGACACTCAATGAAGTTACTTTTTATGTTATAAAACTTTTTTTTATTGATGACATAACAATACAAACAGATTAATTAAAAAGAAACTCTATAATGACAATATCAAGACCGACAAGTTCTACTAAATGTGGACTGTCATCAATTTTGACCCCAAATCCTCCTTCAATTCCACCCCATCCTCCCTCCCCAAAACACTTCTCCCCACTTTAACACTGTACCTAACTGAGGTAAAAGAAAATGCTACTATTATACCAAATCCACAGAGTTCAACACACTATGATGAAATTTTGAGATGTAGGCTGAACTGCTTTCCTTCGAGTCCCTTCCTACCCAATGCTGAGTACGTACCCTCACCCCTTGCCGTACCATGCGATGCCTGATCTCTATCTACCCGGTCACCGTCATTGTCCCAATGAAAATCTATTCAAAATCTGGCTGCGAGCCACTGGTGAAATCTTATTCAAGTAAGCCTCCCAAATCATGAGAAACCTCTGCTGCCTTTTTGGGGACAAGTGTGCACCCTGCGATTCCCATATCATTAGCTGATGGAGCCTATTCCTCCAATATCAAAACATTGAGAATGCACTTCTTTCCTAAAATACATGACTTGACATGGTCATACTTTTAAAACAAACATGAGAAAATACTTTTTCACTCAACGAATAGTTAAGCTCTGGAACTCATTGCCGGAGGATGTGGTAACAGCAGTTAGCATATCTGCGTTCAAAAAAAGGTTTGGCCAGGTTCCTGGAGGAAAAGCCCATAGTCTGCTATTGTGATAAATATAGGGGAAGCCACTGCTTGCCCTGGGATTCGTAGCATGGAATATTTCTACTATTTGGGTTTCTGCCAGGTACTTGTAACCTGGATTGACCACTGTTGGAAGCAGGAAACTGAGCTAGATGGACCATTGGTCTGACCCAGTATGGCTATTCTTATGTTCTTGAAGCCTCTGGGGTCTATCTTTTGGGTCAAGTCATCTGGAAAAATAGCCGCAGTGAAATCAAACAACTCTATGATGAAAGTCAAGACCTCAGTGGGGCATACACAGAGTGAAATGTTGAAAAAATAAAGGAAACTTTCAAGTCTGACACAAAATGGGAGACGTGTATCTTACTGACTCCTCAGAGAACTGAAAAGTGGTCCTACGTAATACTGGCAAGTGGGAAGAAGTGCTATGTGCAGTGAACCCGCTCAAAAGTTCTAGAAATTTACCCCCCTGTTTACTAAGCTGCGCGGCAATGCCGACACAGCCCGTTCACTTTGTATGGGCTCTGTCAGTGCTAGCGCTGCTTAGTAAACAGGAGGGTTAGGTTGGAGTTATGTTGTCATGCCGGGATCTGTCAGTGATGTCATCCATCTTGTAAAGACTTAGTATTCTGTTTGTCCTTATAGAAAAGGATGCACATGTTCCATCTAATGTAATACACAAAAAGCGAATGATACATACCTGTAGCAGGTGTTCTCCGAGGACAGCAGGCTGATTGTTCTCACGACTGGGGTTGACGTCCACGGCAGCCCCTCAAACCGGAAGAAAAAATCTCGCAGGAGGTCCCGCATGAAGGGCACGCCCACCGCGCATGCGTGGCTGTTTTCCCGCCCATGCACGACCGTTCCCACTCAGTTAAATGACAAGCAAAGAAATATGGAAAAATGCAACTCCAGAGGGGAGGAGGGAGGGTAGGTGAGAACAATCAGCCTGCTGTCCTCGGAGAACACCTGCTACAGGTATGTATAATTCGCTTTCTCCGAGGACAAGCAGGCTGCTTGTTCTCACGACTGGGGTATCCCTAGCTCCCAGGCTCACTCAAAACAACAAACATGGTCAATTGGGCCTCGCAACGGCGAGGGCATAACAGAAATTGACCTACGACGAACAACTAACTGGGAGTGCAGCCTGAACAGAATAAAACTGGGTCCAGGAGGGTGGAGTTGGATTCAAACTCCAAACAGATTCTGCAGCACCGACTGCCCGAACTGACTGTCGCGTCGGGTATCCTGTTGGAGGCAGTAATGTGATGTGAATGTGTGGACAGATGACCACGTTGCAGCCTTGCAAATCTCTTCAATAGTGGCTGACTTCAAGTGGGCCACTGACGCTGCCATGGCTCTAACACTATGAGCCGTGACATGACCCTCAAGAGCCAGCCCCGCCTGGGCGTAAGTGAAGGGAATGCAATCTGCTAGCCAATTGGAGATGGTGCATTTCCCGACAGCGACCCCCTTCCTATTGGGGTCGAAAGAAACAAACAATTGGGCAGACTGTCTGTGGGGTTGTGTCCGCTCCACATAGAAGGCCAACGCTCGCTTGCAGTCCAATGTGTGCAACTGACGTTCAGCAGGGTGGGTATGCGGTCTGGGAAAGAATGTTGGCAAGACATTTGACTGGTTAAGATGGAACTCAGACACCACCTTTGGCAGGAACTTAGGGTGAGTGCGGAGGACTACTCTGTTATGATGAAATTTAGTATAACGAGCATGAGCTACCAGGGCTTGAAGCTCACTGATTCTACGAGCTGAAGTTACTGCCACCAAGAAAATGACCTTCCAGGTCAAGTACTTCAGATGGAATGAATTCAGTGGCTCAAAAGGAGGTTTCATCAGCTGGGTGAGGACGACGTTGAGATCCCATGACACTGCAGGAGGCTTCGACAAAAACAAGCCTCTCATGAATCGAATGACTAAAGGCTCTCCAGAGATGGCTTTACCCTCTACACGATGATGGTAAGCACTAATTGCACTAAGGTGATTCCTCACTGAGTTGGTCTTGAGACCCGACTCTGATAAGTGTAGAAGGTATTCAAGTAGGTTCTGTGCAGGACAAGAACGAGGTTCTAAGGCCTTGCTCTCACACCAAACGACAAACCTCCTCCACTTAAAAAAAGTAACTCTTTTTAGTGGAATCTTTCCTAGAGGCAAGCAAGACACGGGAGACTCCCTCAGACAGACCCAACGAAGCAAAATCTACACCCTCAACATCCAGGCCGTGAGAGCCAGAGACTGAAGGTTGGGGTGCAGAAGCTCTCCGTCGTTCTGCGAAATGAGAGTTGGAAAACATTCCAATCTCCACGGTTCTTCGGAGGACAACTCCAGAAGAAGAGGGAATCAGATCTGACGGGGCCAAAAGGGCGCTATCAGAATGATGGTGCCGCGGTCTTGCTTGAGCTTCAGTAAGGTCTTCCCCACCAAAGGTATGGGAGGATATGCATACAGGAGGCCCTTCCCCCAATGAAGGAGAAAAGCATCCAACGCTAGTCTGCCGTTTGTTTGAAGTCTGGAACAGAACTAAGGCAGCTTGTGATTGGTCTGGGAAGCGAAAAGGTCCACCGAGGGAGTGCCCCACTCTCGGAAGATCTTGCGTACCACCCTGGAATGGAGCGACCACTCATGCGGTTGCATGAGTCTGCTCAGCCTGTTGGCCAGACTGTTGTTTACGCCTGCCAGGTATGTGGCCACGAGAAACATGCCGTGCTGGCCTGCCCATTGCCACATCCTGACGGCTTCCTGACACAAGAGGCGAGATCCGGTGCCCCCCTGCTTGTTGATGTAGTACATTGCAACCTGATTGTCTGTCCGAATTTGGATAATTTGGAAGGACAGCCGATCCCTGAAGGCCTTCAGCGCGTTCCAGACCCCTCAGAGCTCCAGGAGATTGATCTGAAGACCGTGTTCCTGGAGGGACCAAACCCCTTGGGTGTGGAGCCCATCGACATGAGCTCCCCACCCCAGGAGAGACGCATCCGTTGTCAGCACTTTTTGCAGCTGAGGAATTTGGAATGGGCGTCCCAGGTAAAATTGGTCCGAATTGTCAACCAGCGCAGCGAATTGCGACAACTGATGGGCAGGCGGATAGCATCTTCTAGATTCCCGGTGGCCTGGCACCACTGGGAAGCTAGGGTCCATTGAGCTGATCTCATGTGAAGACGAGCCATGGGAGTCAAATGGACTGTAGAGGCCATATGGCCCAGGAGTCTCAACATCTGCCGAGCTGTGATCTGCTGGGACGCTCTGGCCTGGGAGGCGAGAGACAGAAGGTTCTGAGCCCTCGCCTCGGGAAGATAGGCCTGAGCCGTCTGTGAATTCATCAGAGCTCCTATGAATTCCAGAGATTGGTGCATCCCCCCTGTTTTCTTTTCCACAAGGAAGTACCTGGAATAGAATCCCTGCCCTTCCTGCCCGGGTGGCACGGGCTCGACCGCATTGGTGCTGAGAAGAGCGGAAAGTTCCTCTGCAAGTACCTGCTTGTGGTGGGAGCTGAAGGATTGAGCTCCCAGTGGACAATTTGGTGGGGTGGAAACCAAATTTAGGGTGTATCCGCACTGCACTATTTGGAGAACCCACTGGTCGGAGGTTATGAGAGGCCACCTTTGGTGAAAAACTATCAGCCTCCCCCCGACCGGCAGGCTGTCCGGCATGGCTACTTTGATGGCGGCTATGTTCCCATGGATCCAGTCAAAAGCCCGTCCCCTGCTTTTGCTGTGGAGGCGCAGGGGGCTGCTTAGGCGCACGCTGTTGATGGGAATGAGTGCGCAGGGACTGTCCCTGTGCCTGAGGAGGCCTTCGGGCCGGCTGGTTGTACCTGCGCTTGCTGTAAGCGTAAGGTGCAGCCTGCCTGGTCTGGGAAAAACGTCCACCAGTGGGGGCAGATGCTGAAGGTGCCCGGTGGGAGCGCTTGTGGAGAGCGGTTTCCAGCTGGTGTAGTTAGTCCACCAACTGCTCAACCTTCTCGCCAAAAAGGTTATCCCCCCCGGCAAGGGACATCTGCCAGCCTTTGCTGGATGCGGTTGTCCAGGTCAGAGGCACGCAGCCATGAGTCTCCGCATCACTATACCCTGGGCCGCGGCTCTGGATGCCACATCACAGGTGTCATAGATGCCCCTGGACAGGAATTTTCTGCACGCCTTCAGCTGCCTGACCACCTCCTGAAAGGGCCTGGACTGCTCCGGGGGAAGCTTGTCAACCAGGTCCGCCAGTTGCCTCACATTGTTCCGCATGTGGATGCTCGTGTAGAGCTGGTATGATTGGATAATAGTCACGAGCATGGAAGAATGGTAGTCCCTCCTCCCAAATGAGTCCAGAGTGCGAGACTCCCGCCCTGGGGGCGCCGAGGCGGTATCCCTCGAACTCCTTGCCCTTTTGAGAGTAGAGTCCACGACCGCTGAGTCATGTGGCCGCTGAGGCCGCATCAACTCTGGGTCTCTGTGGACTCTGTATTGGGACTCCACTTTCTTAGGGATGGTGGGATTAGATAACGGCTTCAACCAGTTCCGAAGCAGTGTCTCCTTGAGGACATTGTGCAACGGTACCATGGAAGAATCTCTAGGTGGTGATGGATAGTCGAGGACCTAGAGCATCTCAGCCCTCAGCTCATCCACGGTGACCACTGGGAAGGGAATGCTAATAGACATATCCCTGACAAAAGAGGCAAAAGAGAGGCTCTCTGGAGGCGAGAGCTTCCTCTCCGGTGAAGGCGTGGGGTCGGAGGGAAGACCCACAGACTCCTCGGAGGAGAAATATCTGGGGTCTGCCTCCTCCTCCCACGAGGCCTCCTCCTCAGTGTCGGACATGAGCTCTCGCAGCTCAGACCGCAACCGGGCCCGTCTCGACCCTGAGGAACCATATCCTCGACGATGGTATCGAGAGGTGGACTCCCGCGCTGGCTGGAACGAAGCTCCCTCCATCGATGTCGATGGGGATTCCACCTGAGTGGCGATCGAGACTGGGTGTCGAAGACCGCATCACAGGGCCAGAGCCAGCCGGTGCTTCCATCAACGGCACTGTGGGCGCAAGCACCCCCGGTGCCTGCAAGGCCTGGCGCATCAGCCCCTCCAGGATCCTCGGGAGGATGGCTCGGAGGCACTCGTCTAGGCCTGCTGTCGGGAGAGGCTGGGGGGCCGGTGTGGGCGTCAGTGCTGGAAGCTGCCCGGGTCCAGGAGACGGTACCGGGGTACCCGACGACCTGCGCATCAACACCTCTTCGATAGAGGGGGAGCGCTCCTCCTGACGTTGGCGCTTCTTGGGGATCGAGTCTTCTCTTGACGTCCCGGAGCTGCCAGTCCCATGCGCCGTGGGCGACCGATGACGGTGCTTCTTCGCAGCCTTCTTTCGATGCACGTCATTGGCGCTCTGTGGCATGGACGAGGAGGAAGTGGAGTCTCCGCGCCCTCTGGGGGTCGGATCCGACAGGGTTCGGTCCCGATGGCCCTGAGCAACAGGAGTGGCCGGGGCGGACTGCCCACGCGGTCGCTCACCGCCGCCGTCAGGTCGTCGGGCCAAGGGAACCTGTACTCCTGGGGTCGGTGCCATAGTCGGCGTCGAAGACGTCGACATCGGTACCGGTACCGAAGACCCGGCCGTCGACACCGATGCCGCCGAGGTTGACGTCGAAGGGCCGGCACAAATTCCAAAAAGACGCTACCTGCGTCCGCTTTCGCAAGCCGAGACACAAGGTGCACGCCTTGGAGTTATGCTCCGGGCCGAGGCACTGGAGACACCAAGCGTGAGGATCGGTCTGCGAGATCTGCCGGCCGCACCGACCACACTTTTTGAATCCGATCGGGACCTTCGAGGACAATCGACGGAAAAATCGCGTTGGCGAGGTCAAAATCGTCGATGGTGGCGGTAAAAAGGCACACCACAAAATAAAGAACGACCGCGCGGCCACAAGGCCGCGACAAGGCAAACCAAACGGATGAAACTCGATGGAAAGGAAAGTCCTTTTTTTTTTTTAAAGGGTGCGCGAATGCGCGGAAAACAAAAAAATAATAAAGAATATCGTGGACTAGGCCGCAAATTGGTTTTCCGGGGCTGACACGGAGAGGGATGAAGACGCGTCTCTCTCCAGCGCGGAAAGCGAAAAAACTGAGCGGGAACGGTTGCGCACAGGTGGGAAGACGGCCGCGCATGTGCGGTGGGCGTGCACTGCGTGCGGGACGTCCCGCGAGATTTTTTCTTCCAGTTTGAAGGGTTGCTTTGGACGTCAACCCCAGTCGTGAGAACAAGCAGCCTGCTTGTCCTCGGAGAACCAAATATACCAGCAGACAAAGTAAAGAGGATTCAGACATAAGATCAAAAGGAATATCAACAGAGGAAAGAAATAGTCATATAAATATTTTGAAGACTTTAGCTAGTATTATTGACTATCTGGAGTGAAGACACTTACTGATAAGGGATGCTTCTGAAAACAATATGGTCTAGAAGTGTAATTTGCTCTGCAAGTTCCATAGCTGACAATGTTTCTAAGCACTCTGCTTTTGGACAGTCTGACTGCAAAACAGAAAACAATGAAAAATGTTAAAAAATGGCATTCTGCTACTATAGCACTTTTCTAATAATGAAATACCGGGAAACCTTTAAGTGATAACACCACAATTGACAATGTAACCTGGTGATCCCACTCTAACTTAACAAGAATCAATTAAATTCTTTGAGGGAAAAAGATCTCAGTGGCTCTCATGGCTCATATTTAAAAAGCACATAGAAGAACCCAGCTGGGAATGGTGAAAACAGACATTTCCATAGAGCCAATCATTGCCTCATATTAGAAAAATAAGTTTCTTCACTTTAAATTGGTTGATTTGACTCACTGAAAAATATGATTTCATAACTGAAAAATAGAAGTTAGAAATTTACTATTATTATTTATTATATTAGAGGCCTCTCTAAACCAGACACTGGTGGGTGACATAGAGGCATATTTTCAAAGCACTTAGCCTCCCAAAGTTCCATAGAAACCTATGGAACTTAGCCTCCCAAAGTGCTTTGAAAATATGCCTCATAATCAACTGTAATATTTAAATGTGTGCTGCATCGAGTTCTCCACCTGCTCCAAGTCCTCTGTCTGCCAGCTCCTTGGTACATCGGGAGAACAGTTTCCAGCACATAGACAAAACAGGGAGAAAGCGGACTCTCTAAACTAGACACTGCTGTCATCTACCAACAATTGCAGCCTGAAGCACGCTGTTGGGTGCTGATGTCAGCGCACAGTGTGCTCATGGGAAATCAAGCTCCAAGGCAGCAATTTAAACAACTTCTCACTTCAAAGGACTGCTTCCATCAGCGAGTCCTGCTGCCTCTCTCCAAGCTATCATCTATCAACAATCCCAGCCTAAGGCTCACTGTTGGGTGTCCATGTCAGCGTCCAGAGTGTCCAGCAGGCTCAAGGGAAATCAATCTCTAAAGCGGCAGTTTAAACAACTTCTTACTTCAAAGGACTGCTTCCATCAGTGAGTCCTGCTGCCTCTCTCCAAGCTGTCATCTACCAACAATCACAGCCTGAGGTATGCTGTCAGGTGCTGACATCTGCGTCCAGCAGGATCGAGGAAAATCAAGCTCTGAGGTGGCAGTTTAAACAACTTGTCACTTCAAAAGACTGCTTCCATCAGCGAGTCCTGCTGCCTCTCTCCAAGCTGTCATCTAACAACAATCGCAGCCTGAGGCACGCTGTCGGGTGCTGTTGTCAATGACCAGCGGGCTCAAGGGAAATTAAGCTCTGAGGCATCGCGCCAAAGGGGTAGCAGGACACTCCGCATCAGAGATATACATCTTTATCAAATATTTGTCTTAAATTCATCATCATCATATTCAGTAAGTCTACTTCCAGACATTATCTCACACTAGTCTCAAAATGTTCTTCGAGTTATTCACAGTCAATTGGCTATGTATTACTATTGTGTCAGGCTCACTTTCAAAAGAGAAAAACGTCTAAAAAGTGGCATAAGTCTGCATTTGGACATTTTTCTCATAAAAATGTCCAAATCAGTATTTTCAAAACCTATTTTTACACGTTTTTCTATGAAATCCGTCAGAACTACGTCCAAATCTCAAGGGGGCGTTTCAGGGGCATGTTCAGGGTGGGACTTGAGCGTTCCTTTTTTCAGCCATAATGGAACAAAACAAAAACGTCCAGGACTAAAACTTAGAAGTTTGGAGCTAGACCTGTTTTTATTATGAATAAGGCACAAAAAGGTGCCCTAAATGACCAGATGACCACTGGAGGGAATCAGGATTGACCTCCCCTTATTCCCCCAGTGGTCACTAACCCCCTCCTACCCCCAAAAATGTGAAGAAAAACATTACTTGCCAGCTTTTGTGCCACCTTCAGATGTTATACTCAGGTCCATCAGAATAGCATGCAGGTTCCTGGAGTAGTCTAGTAGTGGGTGCAGTGCACTGCAGACAGATGGGCCCAGCCTCCTACCTCTCCCTATCTATTACAATTGTGGAGGAACCTGCAAGCCCTCCAAAACTCACCAGAGACCCACATATAGGTGCCCCTTTCACCCATAAGAGATATAGTAGTGGTGCATAGTTGGGGGTAGTGGGTTTTGGGGGGGCTCAGCAGACAAAGCGAGGGAGCAATGGTCAGATGTGTACCTGGGAGCATTTTATGAAGTCTACTGCAGTGCCACCTAGGGTGCCCTATTGCAGTCTGGGATGTCAGTGGGAGCAGTCTACTAAAAACGCTGGCTCCGCCTACATTCCAATGGCTTGATTTTGTACGTTTTGAACTTGGATGTTTTTTCCCCCCAAAATGGATAAAAAAACAAAACAACCCCCCCCCCCCCCCCCCCCCGTCCAAATCATAAAACGTCCATAGTATTTTCGAAAAAGATAGACGTTTCTGTTGGGAGAGATGAGGGGGGGGGGGGGGTTATACAAGAGTTTGCTAATGTACAACTGTGTTCCACTGATATGTTTGTCAATAAAAATTTAAAGTTCAAAAAATGAAGATAGACGTTTCTTTCCTGTTCAGAATTTGGACGTTTTGTATAAAACGTCCAAATTCAGATTTAGACATCATATCGAAAATGCCCCTCCTAGTCACATTTTAACTGGCTTTCCCTCTACTTTAGAAGCCTACTTTAATATCCCAGACATTATTTCTAAAGTTGAAGCAGGAAACCACAAAACACAATATGACAAATTCAATTATTGTAATCAACTAAATCATACACACATCAATTAAAAAACACCTGACTCAAAGCCACCCTACTCAAAAACAAAACATAACCCTTTCTCCATAAGAAAACATTTCAAAAATGTTAAATACACACTCATAATTCACTCCCATTTACACCAGTCCCAATTGGATATGTTAATGCCAGATCTACTATAAACAAAACATAGATAATCAGAGAATGGCTAAAGTAGAACAATTAGACCTCCTATTGATTACTAAAACCTGGTTACATGCGCAAGACGATCCAATATTAAATGACCTATGTTCCCCAAGCTACAAAATTCTTCACCAAGATAGAAACGGGAAAAAAAGGAGGCACTGCCATAATATATAAATCCTTTTTCAAAGTAGAACTGATATCTCATATTAACTCCCCTACTCTCGTAATAATTGCTTGCAAAATCAACAGCAACACTCTACATGATCCTATCTGCATCATCCTTTTATACTGCCCTCCAGGGAGGAGGCATTCAACAGAAAATATCTTCACTGAATTTGTATCTAACATATGCACTAGATTTGATAATGTCCTACTAATAGGGGATATCAATTTACACCCATAAGTACATAAGTACATAAGTAGTGCCATACTGGGAAAGACCAAAGGTCCATCTAGCCCAGCATCCTGTCACCGACAGTGGCCAATCGAGGTCAAGGGCACCTGGCACGCTCCCCAAACGTAAAAACATTCCAGACAAGTTATACCTAAAAATGCGGAATTTTTCCAAGTCCATTTAATAGCGGTCTATGGACTTGTCCTTTAGGAATCTATCTAACCCCTTTTTAAACTCCGTCAAGCTAACCGCCCGTACCACGTTCTCCGGCAACGAATTCCAGAGTCTAATTACACGTTGGGTGAAGAAAAATTTTCTCCGATTCGTTTTAAATTTACCACACTGTAGCTTCAACTCATGCCCTCTAGTCCTAGTATTTTTGGATAGCGTGAACAGTCGCTTCACATCCACCCGATCCATTCCACTCATTATTTTATACACTTCTATCATATCTCCCCTCAGCCGTCTCTTCTCCAAGCTGAAAAGCCCTAGCCTTCTCAGCCTCTCTTCATAGGAAAGTCGTCCCATCCCCACTATCATTTTCGTCGCCCTTCGCTGTACCTTTTCCAATTCTACTATATCTTTTTTGAGATACGGAGACCAGTACTGAACACAATACTCCAGGTGCGGTCGCACCATGGAGCGATACAACGGCATTATAACATCCGCACACCTGGACTCCATACACTTCCTAATAACACCCAACATTCTATTCGCTTTCCTAGCCGCAGCAGCACACTGAGCAGAAGGTTTCAGCGTATCATCGACGACGACACCCAGATCCCTTTCTTGATCCGTAACTCCTAACGCGGAACCTTGCAAGACGTAGCTATAATTCGGGTTCCTCTTACCCACATGCATCACTTTGCACTTGTCAACATTGAACTTCATCTGCCACTTGCACGCCCATTCTCCCAGTCTCGCAAGGTCCTCCTGTAATCGTTCACATTCCTCCTGCGACTTGACGACCCTGAATAATTTTGTGTCATCTGCGAATTTAATTACCTCACTAGTTATTCCCATCTCTAGGTCATTTATAAATACATTAAAAAGCAACGGACCCAGCACAGACCCCTGCGGGACCCCACTAACTACCCTCCTCCACTGAGAATACTGGCCACGCAATCCTACTCTCTGCTTCCTATCTTTCAACCAGTTCTTAATCCATAATAATACCCTACCTCCGATTCCATGACTCTGCAATTTCTTCAGGAGTCTTTCGAGCGGCACTTTGTCAAACGCCTTCTGAAAATCCAGATATACAATATCAACCGGCTCCCCATTGTCCACATGTTTGCTTACCCCCTCAAAAAAATGCATTAGATTGGTGAGGCAAGACTTCCCTTCACTAAATCCGTGCTGACTTTGTCTCATCAGTCCATGTTTGCAAATGTATAGATAATCAGAATGACAGTAATACAAAAAATTAACTTGACTTTTTAAACTACTGGCAACTCATACAACCATTCAGCCATACTTCTCACAATAAAGGTCATTTACTTAACCCTATTAGCCTATACATTTGCAAACATCAACAACTTTCATCTAAGTAACTATACTTAGACTCAATCTCCCTGGTCAGAGCACAGTAAACTTGAGTTCTCTCTCTATTGGAGGGAAAATACAAAATCAATGAAAAATAAAAGTACTATGACTCCTCACAAAACTAGATGAAAAATAAATACCACAACCTTGTGGTCTAACATCCTGAACAATCCTGTTCTTCCTCCAGCAGACAATAACACCTTCATGATTAAATGGGATGACCTATGCAAAAATGTCTTAAATAACATAGTTCCCCTCAAATCTACATACAAACCAACCCATAAATTTCACCTTGGTTTACTCTATCCTTCTTTTGAAAAGGAAATGTAGAAAACCGGAAAGAAAATGGGCTAAAGACAAATCAAATGAAAACAAATTAACTTGGAAAATTGCCATCAAAACATAAAAATGAGATCAAAACTGCAAAAACTCAATACTATAACAAAATAATCGGTGGTAATTTCCTTAATACCAGTACATTTTTCAATCTGATAAAAAGCATACTGTCCACAAAAGAAATAACCACAACCACTGAGTCCCCACTAACAGCAGAGCAACTGGCTACTTTTTTCAAACAAAAAATAGTTAAAATCAGAGGAGTAATCAAATTAAAAATCAACCATCAAGATATTTACGAAAAACAGTCAGACACACATACAGGAATAGCCACCAACAGAATCTGGTCTTCCTTCCAACTACCAAACCCATGATAGTAAAACATTACCTCCTAAAATACTCAATGAAACTCAAGCCTGAACTGAATAAAACCTAACTCTCTATACTCGACTATTAAAGCCTACTCTACCACTTTATCTCTTATTCCGAATAAGAACTCTTTATACTGACTGCTTAATCTACTATCAGGATCATTTTCAAAGCACTTAGCCTCCCAAAGTTCCATAGAAACCTATGGAACTTAGCCTCCCAAAGTGCTTTGAAAATATGCCTCTATGTCAATCATGATCTTTAATGTAATACCACTAATATCTCTCACTCCGGAATGGCAATCGCCATGACAGAACAATGTAAGCCACATTGAGCATGCAAATAGGTGGGAAAATGTGGGATACAAATGCAGCAAATAAATAAATAAACCTCACAATGCATACTAGACCCTTGTCCTAGTTACCTTATGAATGAAGATCCTAATATATTCATTAATCTGCTTCCTACTATTCCACGGCACTTTCCCTGATAATAAAGGCTCTATTATCCTAACACCAATACCAAAAAACAATTCAATCACCATAACTGATGTAACAAACTACAGACCATTCTTTGATGATAAAGGTGATTGAAGGAATAGTAGTAGCACAAACAATGGACTACCTTTCACATTTCTCCCTACTACACAAATTGTAAGTTCAGGATTAATAGCCTTTTATAACAGAGATCAACTTCGCTGCAGCATTTTGTATGCAACACATAGGGGGTCACGCTAAATGCTAGAGACACCCATAGGAATACAGTGCACTCCATTTAAGTGCACGTCGGAAGCGCATGCTCTATTTAACTGCATGCCGTACTTTGGTCCTGTTTTTGGCGCCATCAATTTCTATGGGGACAAACTTCGGTTTAACGCACCACTGATAAGTGCAAGATTTGCTTATATGCATGGTTTAAGACCGCTCCTCTGCAGGAAAGACTCCGCATAAGTGCGCGCACGGAATATGGAAGCTGATTGGCGCGTGACAAAGGGGCGGTACATAAGTAATGCCATACTGGGAAAAGACCAAGGGTCCATCGAGCCCAGCATCCTGTCCACGACAGTGGCCAATCCAGGCCAAGGGCACCTGGCAAGCTTCCCAAACGTACAAACATTCTATACATGTTATTCCTGGAATTTTGGAGTTTTCCAAGTCCGTTTAGTAGCGGTTTATGGACTTGTCCTTTAGGAAACCGTCCAACCCCTTTTTAAACTCTGCTAAGCTAACCGCCTTCACCACTTTCTCCGGCAACGAATTCCAGAGTTTAATTACACGTTGGGTGAAAAAACATTTTCTCCGATTTGTTTTAAATTTACTACACTGTAGTTTCATCGCAAAACTGTCCGAGAAAATTTCCCAGTTTTAGGCCCTGTCTGGAAAGAGAGGCAGTTGCAGAACTTAGCCAAAACTTCCAAATTGTTGTAAGATGAGATAAAGAGAAGTACTACAACAATGTATGCAATAAAACAGAATCAGAAAATATTAGAGGAAGAACAAGATCAGCTACTAAAGAGAAAATTCCAGCCTAGAACTGAAATGCTAAAATATGCTCAAGAATCCTTGCTGAATGATGCTGAGAAAATCAAGAAAAGATGGAAAGAATATAACGAGGCATTACACCACAATGATCAAGTGGATCAACAACCCTTTCAACCGACACATTAAGATAAGGAACCATTGGTGATGAATGAAGTTGAAGCTGCATTGAAATCTTTATCAAAGGACAAAGCAATAGACAAAGGACCTTCCCACTGAAGTACTATAGCAATCAGATACAATTATTGCAATACTTACAAGGCCTGGCCAGGAAATTTAGAAGACAACATCATGGCTGGCTGACTGAAAAAGATCTGTGTTCATTCATACTAACACTGATCCAACTGACTATGAAAATTAGTCACTCTGATCCCACACGCTAGCACGATTCAAGATAATTCAGTGGAAACTACAACTATACTTAGAACAAGAACTGCTTGAAGTGCAAGTAGGTACGAGGAACAAGAGCATTATTGTGAATGTGAAATGGAGCCTAAAAGAGAATACTAAATGGATATCTACTGGTGTTTCACTGACACTACAGGAAGGCCTTTGACTGTGCATATCATGAAAACTCTGGGTCAGAAGAAGCATGGGTATAACAGAACACCTGATATTTCTAATGCACAATCCTTACATTGATCAAGAAACAATAGTCCAAATGGGACAATGAGAAACCTAGGCAAAGGTTCACAACAAGGTTGTATACTTTCCTCATACCTGGTCAATGTATATGCAGAACACATTAGAGAAGCAGGACTGTATGAAGAAACCCAAGGTGTGCAAACTGGTGTAAGATTCATCAACAACCTTCACTATGCTGATGGTACCAAGTTACTATCTTAACATGAAGATGATCTAAAACACCTGCTCATCAACAAATATAGTCTCATAATGGACCTGCTTCTTATTGTGAAGACAACAAAGATCCTGACAAATGCTAAAATCAATAATTTCATTCCTGATGGAAAAACAACAGCAGAAATAATATATAACCTGCTTGGGTCAATAATAAATAATTAAACAACAAGCAGTCAAGAAGTACAACGATTGGTAGAACAGGTAAGAAAAGATTTTCAAGTGCAGAATGTATCTCTGAATACAAAGATTCAATTTGTCCAAGCTAAGGTATTTTCAATAATATCATATGGGTGTAAAATTGGGAAAATGAAGAAGACAAAAAGAAAACCAATGCCTTTGAATTATGGTGCTGGCAAAGAATATTGCATATAACACAGACTGCCTGAAGAACAAATCAATCAGTGTTGGAGATCAAACCTAAGCTTTCTTTGGAAGTTCCAATGACAAGACTTCAACTTTCATACTTTGGACATATTGTGCAAAGAGAAAAGATCATTAGAGAATGAAATCATGCTTGGCAAGGTTGAAGGTCAGTGCAAAAAAGGAAGACCAACAATGTGATGGATTGATACAATAACAGCAGCTATGAACACCCCTCTATCAACAATTTAGCTGCCTGGCTGAAGACCAAACAGACCTTAGGACAACAATCCATAAGGTCACCATGAGTTGACATCTGCTTGATGGCATATAAAAAGACCAGGTCCTGTCAGAAGTGTAGACACAAAACCAGTAAAATGACTTCCAGAAACCCTCCATAAGCCTAACACAAAAAAATGAAACAAAACCAGAATGAAAGCATTAACTGGTGCATTTACACATGGCATATATGAAGCACTAGAGGACCATTTACATTTCGGTGGGTGCCAGGACATAACATTGCACACACTTTTTTAAAGTATTGAAAAACAATGCAAAATACTACATAATGACTCTATGTCATTGCCTTGAGAAAAGGCTGGATTAGGGAAAAAAAGAGACTTTTTCTTTGTTGTGATCTGTCTTCTCCAGGCTCACCCACTCCCTTCTGTTCCCCGCTGCTGCTTGGGAGGGGAAAGACTGGAGCAGGAGGTGGACAGCTGTTCTCTACTTTCTGTGATTAGAGTACTGGCCAATACACTACTACTACTATTTAGCATTTCTATAGCGCTACAAGGCGTACGCAGTGCTGCACAAACATAGAAGAAAGACAGTCCCTGCTCAAAGAGCTTACAATCTAATAGACAAAATAAATAAATAAATAAATAAAGTAATCAAATCAATTAATGAGAACGGGAAGGAAGAGAGGAGGGTAGGTGGAGGCGAGTGGTTACGAGTCAAAAGCAATGTTAAAGAGGTGGGCTTTCAGTCTAGATTTAAAGGTGGCCAAGGATGGGGCAAGACGTAGGGGCTCAGGAAGTTTATTCCAGGTGTAGGGTGCAGCGAGACAGAAGGCGCGAAGTCTGGAGTTGGCAGTAGTGGAGAAGGGAACAGATAAGAAGGATTTGTCCATGGAGCGGAGTGCATGGGAAGGGGTGTAGGGAAGGACGAATGTGGAGAGATACAGGATGCGAAAACGGATGGGGAGCCAGTGAAGGGTCTTAAGGAGAGGGGTAGTATGAGTAAAGCGACCCTGGCGGAAGACGAGACGGGCAGCAGAGTTTTGAACCGACTGGAGAGGGGAGAGGTGACTAAGTGGGAGGCCAGCAAGAAGCAGATTGCAGTAGTCTAAACGAGAGGTGACAAGGGTGTGGATGAGGGTTTTGGTAGAGTGCTCGGAAAGAAAGGGGCGGATTTTACGGATGTTGTAAAGAAAGAAACGACAGGTCTTGGCAATCTGCTGGATATGAGCAGAGAAGGAGAGAGAAGAGTCAAAGATGACCCCAAGGTTTCGAGCTGAGGAGACAGGGAGAATGAGAGAGCCATCAACAGAAATAGAAAACGGGGGGAGCGGGGAGGTGGGTTTGGGGGGGAAAATGAGAAGCTTGGTTTTGGTCATATTTAATTTCAGGTGGCGTTGAGACATCCAGACAGCAATGTCAGACAAGCACGCTGAAACTTTGGTTTGGATGCAAGATGAGATATCAGGGATGGAAAAGGTAGATTTGGGATTCATCTGCATAGAGATGGTAGGAAAAGCCATGGGATGAGATTAATGAACCAAGGGAAGAAGTGTAGATAGAAAAGAGGAGGGGACCAAGAACAGAACCCTGAGGGATAGAAGTAGAAGAGGCAGAGGGATAGAAGTAGAAGAGGATCCACCAGAGTGAACACTAAAGGTGCGGAGGGAGAGGTAGGAAGAGAACCAGGAAAGGACAGAGCCCTGGAATCCAAGTGAGGACAGGGTATCGAGAAGTATGCTGTGATCGACAGTGTCAAAAGCAGCGGAAAGATCAAGAAGAATGAGGATGGAATATTGACCTCTGGATTTAGCCAGTAATAGGTCATTGGAGACTTTAGTAAGCGCAGTTTTGGTTGAGTGGAGAGGGCGAAAACCAGATTGTAGTGGGTCAAGAATAGCATGTGAGGAGAGAAACTCAAGGCAGCGGCGGTGAACAGCACGCTCAAGTAATTTGGAGAGAAAAGGAAGGAGGGCGATGGGTCGGTAATTAGAGGGACAAGTAGGGTCGAGTGAAGGCTTCTTAAGGAGAGGTGTGACCACAGCATGTTTAAAGGCAGCAGGGACAGTCGCAGTGGAAAGTGAGAGGTTGAGAATGTGACAGATGAAAGGAATAAGAGCAGGAGAGATGGCATTAAGAAGGTGGGTGGGAATGGGATCAGAGGAACAGGTGGTACATTTTGAGGAAGAAAGGAGAAGTGTAGTTTCCTCAATAGTAACTTCAGGAAAGGAGGAAAGGGAATGAGGGGAAGGAGAGAGAGGGGAACAGACTAGTGGAGGGAGAGGTGGTGAGGTAGAGAAAGCAAGGTTTATCTTTTGAACCTTGTTGTGAAAGAATTCAGCAAGGGTCTGAGGAGATAATGAAGGGGGAGTTGGGGGAGGGGGCACCTTGAGGAGAGAGTTCAATGTGGTGAAGAGAAGTCGAGGATTAGAGCCAAGAGAGTTGGTCAGTTGGATATAATAATCCTGTTTGGCAAGTAAAAGAGCAGATTGGAAGGCGGTCAGCATGAACTTAAAGTGTAAGAAATCAGCAAGGGCCCGAGATTTCCGCCAGAGGCGTTCGGCGGAGCGGGTACAGGAATGTAGGTAGCGGATATTAGAAGTCAGCCAAGGTTGGGGTTTTGTACGCCTTACAGGGCAGGTCATCAAAGGTGCAAGAGTGTCTAAGGCAGAGGATAGAGTATTGTTGTAAGAAGAAACAGCCTCGTTGACAGACGTGGATGGTGCCACAGTCGAGAGGAGGTTTGAAACATGGGAGGATAGAGATGAAGGGTCAATATCGTGAAGATTCCTAGATAAATTAGGTAAGATAGGACGGGACTGGGAGGGAGGAGATTTAAGTGTGAAAGTTATAAGATGGTGATCAGAGGAGGGAAGATCAGAGGCAAGGAAACTAGAGGGTGAACAGTTGGAGGAGAAGATGAGATCAAGACAGTGACCATTTTGATGAGTGGGGGAGGTGGAGCATAGTTGGAGATTAAAGGAGGACGTTAAAGCGAGTAACATGGAAATATAAGAGTTGTAAGGATCATTAGCAGGAATATTAAAGTCACCAAGGATGAGAGAGGGGGAGGAAGGATCATGGAAGAAGGCAAGCCAGGCGTCAAAGTCACTGAGAAAGGATGAAAGGGACTTATCAGGGGGATGATAAATGACCGCTATTCGAAGAGGCAGAGGAGAGAAAAGGCGGATAGAGTGGACTTCAAAGGAGGAAAAACAGTGAGATTGAGGTGGAAGAAGGGGTTGAAATCTGGAGGAGGGAGAGAGAAGTAGTCCAACACCGCCCCCACGGCCAGCAGGGCGAGGAGTATGTAAAAATAGATAACCGCCATGGCACAGGGCTGCGACTGAAGCAGAGTCATCAGGGCAGAGCCAGGTTTCTGTTATGGCGAGCAGATGGAGGTGACGCGAGATAAAGAGGTCCTGGATATAGGCGAGTTTGTTACAGATAGAGCGGGCATTCCATAGGGCGCAAGAGAAGGGCAGAGAAGAGGAGGGGAGTAGAGAAATAGAGATGAGGTTAGAGAGGTCGCGGTGAGATCTGTAGGGTTGGGACAATAGTTGGTGAGGGGGGCCAGGATTGGGATTGATGTCACCGGCTGAGAGTAAGAGAAGGAGTAAGAGAGAGCGGAGGAGAGTAGGAGAGGTGTGGCCACGAAGGCGTCGAAGGCGAGAGGTATTTAGGTGGAATGAGGAAGGCAAAATGGACGGAAGAAAGAGGCGGAGATTAAAAGCCAAGAGGGAGGAAGAGGGTAGGAGAGAAGGTGAGGTGATGAAGTCGATGGATGGGCAGTGAGTTCCTGTAGCGGAGAGAGGTAGGGGGTGAGGGAAAGATTAGGAAGGGACAGGGCTAGGAAGAGAATGTGAATAGGGGCCATAAATGACTGAGGTACTTTAGCAACTGGGAAGAAGATTAGATGTAAAGAGAAAAATGCCCCTGAGGCCCTGAGTGGATCGGAGTGGACCTGGGTGTCACCCCGGAGAAGGCTGTAAGGATATGCAGATGAGCTGCAAGTCCTCCACAGCACCTGAAAGGCAGCCGGTGGTAGAGCTGGGCACCTCTCAGCTGAGGAAAGGCTTACCAGGGGTTAGGCCGAAGCCAGCATTCCTCCCCCTGAGGGTCGCCTGATCCTAGCCAAAAAGAACCTGGAAACTCTGTGCACTTGGAGCGAGGGCCCTGGGAAGATCAGGGTGGAACTGGAGTCACCCCGGATACAGCTGTGAGGAAATGCAGAAGGGCTGCAAGTCCTCCACAGCACCTGTTGGGCGCTGGGCACCTAGAGCGGAGGCCCTGAGTGAATCGGAGTGGACCTGGGTGTCACCCCAGAGAAGGCTGTAAGGATATGCAGATGAGCTGCAAGTCCTCCACAGCACCTGAAAGGCAGCCGGTGGTAGAGCTGGGCACCTCTCAGCTGAGGAAAGGCTTACCAGGGGTTAGGCCGAAGCCAGCATTCTTCCCCCTGAGGGTCGCCTGATCCTAGCCAAAAAGCACCTGGAAACTCTGTGCACTTGGAGCGAGGGCCCTGGGAAGATCAGGGTGGAACTGGAGTCACCCCGGATACAGCCGTGAGGAAATGCAGAAGGGCTGCAAGTCCTCCACAGCACCTGGTGGGCGCTGGGCACCTAGAGCGGAGGCCCTGAGTGGATCGGAGTGGACCTGGGTGTCACCCCGGAGAAGGCTGTAAGGATATGCAGATGAGCTGCAAGTCCTCCACAGCACCTGAAAGGCAGCCGGTGGTAGAGCTGGGCACCTCTCAGCTGAGGAAAGGCTTACCAGGGGTTAGACCGAAGCCAGCAGTCCTCCCCCTGAGGGTCGCCATAAGAGCAAACCTATATACTTAAGGAATGGGCCCCCTTACTATCCACTGATAAAAGCAGCCTTGCTGTTAATGTCTCCCCTCAACTTTGGCATGATGAACTGCATTTGGGACCAAGACCTTAGAAGATGACCTTAAACACCTGAAAAAGAGCACAGCATTTTCAGAGATACTACCTATTCACTGTAAAGGAGAAAAAATATATTTCTGTGTAGCCAACTTCAATATGTGGGTCAAGACATTGTGCAAATGATGGCTTGCGCCTATCTGTATGTATCTATGAATCTTTATAAAATACGAGCAAAGCAACAGAAATTGTATAAATGTTCATGTGTGAAGGGGGGGAGGAGGTTATTCAAGTGCATCTATATTTAGGTGTCTGGAGGGTGTCTACTTTCCTTTATAGAATACTAGCCTAACCGGGTATACAGTGGGGGAAATAAGTATTTGATCCCTTGCTGATTTTGTAAGTTTGCCCACTGACAAAGACATGAGCAGCCCATAATTGAAGGGTAGGTTATTGGTAACAGTGAGAGATAGCACATCACAAATTAAATCCGGAAAATCACATTGTGGAAAGTATATGAATTTATTTGCATTCTGCAGAGGGAAATAAGTATTTGATCCCCCACCAACCAGTAAGAGATCTGGCCCCTACAGACCAGGTAGATGCTCCAAATCAACTCGTTACCTGCATGACAGACAGCTGTCGGCAATGGTCACCTGTATGAAAGACACTTGTCCACAGACTCAGTGAATCAGTCAGACTCTAACCTCTACAAAATGGCCAAGAGCAAGGAGCTGTCTAAGGATGTCAGGGACAAGATCATACACCTGCACAAGGCTGGAATGGGCTACAAAACCATCAGTAAGACGCTGGGTGAGAAGGAGACAACTGTTGGTGCCATAGTAAGAAAATGGAAGAAGTACAAAATGACTGTCAATCGACAAAGATCTGGGGCTCCACGCAAAATCTCACCTCGTGGGGTATCCTTGATCATGAGGAAGGTTAGAAATCAGCCTACAACTACAAGGGGGGAACTTGTCAATGATCTCAAGGCAGCTGGGACCACTGTCACCACGAAAACCATTGGTAACACATTACGACATAACGGATTGCAATCCTGCAGTGCCCGCAAGGTCCCCCTGCTCCGGAAGGCACATGTGACGGCCCGTCTGAAGTTTGCCAGTGAACACCTGGATGATGCCGAGAGTGATTGGGAGAAGGTGCTGTGGTCAGATGAGACAAAAATTGAGCTCTTTGGCATGAACTCAACTCGCCGTGTTTGGAGGAAGAGAAATGCTGCCTATGACCCAAAGAACACCGTCCCCACTGTCAAGCATGGAGGTGGAAATGTTATGTTTTGGGGGTGTTTCTCTGCTAAGGGCACAGGACTACTTCACCGCATCAATGGGAGAATGGATGGGGCCATGTACCGTACAATTCTGAGTGACAACCTCCTTCCCTCCGCCAGGGCCTTAAAAATGGGTCGTGGCTGGGTCTTCCAGCACGACAATGACCCAAAACATACAGCCAAGGCAACAAAGGAGTGGCTCAGGAAGAAGCACATTAGGGTCATGGAGTGGCCTAGCCAGTCACCAGACCTTAATCCCATTGAAAACTTATGGAGGGAGCTGAAGCTGCGAGTTGCCAAGCGACAGCCCAGAACTCTTAATGATTTAGAGATGATCTGCAAAGAGGAGTGGACCAAAATTCCTCCTGACATGTGTGCAAACCTCATCATCAACTACAGAAGACGTCTGACCGCTGTGCTTGCCAACAAGGGTTTTGCCACCAAGTATTAGGTCTTGTTTGCCAGAGGGATTAAATACTTATTTCCCTCTGCAGAATGCAAATAAATTCATATACTTTCCACAATGTGATTTTCCGGATTTAATTTGTGATGTGCTATCTCTCACTGTTACCAATAACCTACCCTTCAATTATGGGCTGCTCATGTCTTTGTCAGTGGGCAAACTTACAAAATCAGCAAGGGATCAAATACTTATTTCCCCCACTGTATATGTGCCTATAATTTAGGCATGAACACTTATGCCAGCCAAAAAGCTGGTGTAAATGTTATAACTTATAGTATTCTATGAGAGTCCCGCTCATAATCTGCCCAGACTAAACCTATGTGTATGTCAACCTGTGAAATATATGCTACGTATGATGTGCATATTTACAGAACAGTGCTTAGACAGATTTTTGACATTTATGCATGTATGCGCACAAATACAGACATATAGGCCACTGTTCTAAACATTTACATGCATAATTGGTGAGAAAATGTTAGCAACTATAATAACTCCTCCCCCCCAAATGTCATAATAAATAAATAAAAGCTGACTTCTACTACCCCAAAGAACTCTAAACTAATTTGTTAAAATGTCCAGGGGTATGGAATCTAACGAGTTACAAGATCCGAGGCAACATGGTTTTACCAAAGGTAAATCATGCCAAACAAATTTGATTCAATTCTTTGACTGGGTGATCAGAGAACTGGATCGAGGACATGCGCTAGATGTAATCTACTTGGATTTCAGCAAAGCCTTTGACACAATTCCTCATAGGAGGCTCTTAAATAAACTTGAAAGGCTGGAGTTAGGACCAAAAGTGGTGAATTGGATTAGAAACTGGTTGATGGACAGACACCAGAGGGTGGTGGTTAATAGAATTCACTCTGAGGAAGGAAAGGTGAGTAGCAGAGTGTGCCAGGGATTGGTGCTGGGGCTGATTCTATTCACTATATTTGTAAGTGACATTGCCGTAGGATTAAAAGCTAAGGTTTGTCTTTTTGCGATGATACCAAGATTTATAATAGAGTGGACACCCCAAATGGAGTGGAAAACATGAAAAGGGATCTGCAAAAGTTAGAAGAATGGTCCAACGTTTGGCAATTATGCAAAGAAGTGCAAAGTGATGCATTTGGGGAGTAGAAACCTAAGAGAGCCATATGTCCTAGCAGGTGAGAGGCTGATATACACAGACGGGGAGAGGGACATTGGGGTGATGGTGTCCGAGGATCTTAAAGTGAAAAAAAAGTTTGCCAAAGCAGTGGCCGTAGGCAGAAGAATGCTAGGCTGCATCAAGAGAGGAGGTGTTGATGCCCCTGTACAAGTCACTGGTTAGGTCCCACCTAGAGTATTGTGTTCAGTTTTGGAGGCCGTATCTTGCTAAGGATATAAAAAGACTAGAAGTGGTCTAGAGGAAGGCAAAAAAAATGATATAAGGTTTGTGCCAAAAGATGTATGAGAAGAAACTGCAAGACCTGAATATGTATAGACTAAGGAAAGAAGGGAAGCTGAGAAGAAAGAATGGACAGGGGAGATATGCTACAGACATTTAAATACTTGAAAGGTATTATTATAGGAACAAATCTCTTCCAGTAAAGGGAAATGGTACAACTAGAGGACATGAACAGAGGTTGCAGGGTGGTAGAGAGGAGTAATGACAGGAAATTCTTTTTCACTGGGTGGTCGATGCCTGGAATGCCCTCCCGAGGGAGATGGAAGAGACAAAAACAGTGAAAGGTTGTGGCATGAACACAGAGGAACTCTATTTAGAAAACAGATGGTATAAAACAAAAAATGTAACCCCCCCCCCCCAAAAAAAAAAAAAAAAAAAAAAAAAAAACCTTAAATGGCTGCAGGTGGGTGGATGTGTGAGTGATGCTTGGACAATGAATCTGGCTGTGAAGAACTAAGGCCGGTGCCGGGCAGATTTTATTTTATTTTAGTTACATTTGTACCCCGCGCTTTCCCACTCATGGCAGGCTCAATGCGGCTTACATATTGTATACAGGTACTTATTTGTACCTGGGGCAATGGAGGGTTAAGTGACTTGCCCAGAGTCACAAGGAGCTGCCTGTGCCTGAAGTGGGAATCGAACTCAGTTCCTCAGTTCTCCAGGACCAAAGTCCACCACCCTAACCACTAGGCCTCTCCTAGGTCTGTGTTTGTATATGGCAATCCAGTTTAGGATAGGCTGAAATGGGCTTCAGTGGCAACTTCAGTAGATGGAACCTACAGTGCTGGGCAGACTTTTACGATCTGGGTCCACAAATGGCAAGACACATTTGCATAGGCTGGAGTGGGCTTTGACGGCAACTCCAGTGGGTGGAACATAAGGCAGAGTCTATGTGCCAGAAACGCCAAAGAAAGACTTGTGATAAAGTACATAATATCACATTCTTTGTTGATTTAATCATGAATTGATAATGAGTGTGCCTGTTGGGCAAACTGGATGGACTATCCAGGTCTTTATCGGTTGTCTTTTTCTATGTTACAAAATACAACCCACTCTGAATGCCCTAGCGGGGGAGAAATATGCCCTATGAAGAACTGTTATGTTTTTTTAATCTGTGGATGAATAATATGCAGAGCTGCCAAGTTACCTATTCCAGGAGGGAGATTTTTTGGCTGGTCCTGGATTTCTGCCAATTTCATCAAGATGTATGGGACCTGCAGCACTGATTAGACAGGATCATGGACTACAAATACTACATTGCTTTGGGATTTAAGTTTAAAACCAGGACTGGCCAAAGACTTAGTATCTTCAATGCGTGCCCTCGAGTCCTTGCATTTTAGGAAAGAGTAAACAAATGATTCATGTCTACCCATTTCACTCCACTCAATATCACATCTCACCTCAGCCAACTCTTCTCCAAGCTGAAGAGTCCTAATCTCTTTAGTCATTCCTCATAGGGAAGTCGTCCCATCCCTTTTATCATTTTTGTCACCCTTCTCTGTACCTTTTCTAATTCCACTATCAAATACCTCTTACACATATCTTTAGATGTTACAACTGGTGACTCAGGCAAATTAATAAGATGCAAATTACAGCTCCTGATGTTACTCTCTAAATTTTCAACCTTATATTGGAAAGCAGTAATATCCTTTACCACAGTGGCATTTAAAGCTTGAATATTTTGAATCATATCTCCCTGATCCACAATCTGCTTCTCCATCTGAGACAATTTATGCTTTAAAGTCTTAATCTTAGAATAGTGAGCTTGAATCTTAGTTTTTAAAGTTTGTGGTACACTGATTCCATAGTTTGAATTGCTTCCCAGACATGGCAAGAGAAACAGAGATGGAGGTCTAGCTGTCTGCTCACCACTATCAATGGCAGCTTCCAAAGAAGCCCCTGCTAAAGAGCCACAGACAAACTCTTCACTCACAGTCGGGACAAAAAGTGGGTGACAGAGGGTTGGATGAGAATGGGGAAAAGAGCATTGAGTGGGTGGATGGGGATGAGTATGCCTTGTAGTGCTATAGAATTGATAAGTAGATAGAATGGGAGAAAGAGCATCATGTAAATGAGGGGGTAAGAATGGGTGAAAAGCATCAAGTGGGTAAGTGGGTAGTCTCTAGTAGGAGGAGGATGTCTCTAGTAAAGGGAAGGTACAAGAAAAAGGAGGGAACAAAAATGGGTGGGAAGAACCTCTATAGAGAGATGGAGAGGGAGGGGAAGGAGTTCAACATAGTAAGGGGTCCTTTTACTAAGGCCCACCGAAAAGTGGCCTGCGCTGGTGTAGACACGTGTATTGGAAACTCATAAGTCCAGTTTTTCAGCGCATCTGCAAAAAAGGCCTCTTTTTTTGGCCAAAAATGAATTTGCGGCAAAATAAAAATTGGCATGCATCCATTATGGGCCTGAGACCTTACTGCCACGCATTCACCTAGTGGTAAAGTCTCACACGTTAACCGGGTGGTAATGGTCTATGCACATACAATGCCTGGCTACTGGGCTGTAGTTCAAAATTGATGCACGGAGGTGCCCACACAGCTTAGTAAAAGGGCCCCTAAAAGAAGCATCTCTGGAGGGGGGAGTGTACAGGAGACAGGGACAATGGGAGAGACAGGGAGGAGGCGAGAAGTGAGAAAGTGATGGTGTGGGGTGATGAGATGGTGTAAAGAGGGGCGGTGAGATGGTACAGTGCTGCATATGCTTAGTATCGCTATAGAAATGATAAGTAGTAAAGGATACGAATAGACCACACAGGACTGTGCGCCACCATTTTTCAAGATGGCAACACTGCAGGCAGGAGCAAATGGGTATCATTCCTGCCTCTTAAGCTATGTATCTTGGGGGAGAAGGTGCCTGGGGGAGGGGTCAAAGGGGTAGCACTAGACACCCTAAAAGTTTTTTTTACAATCAGGGCAGAGGAAGGGGTGCGTTAGGAAAGATTTTTTTTTTACTGTTGGGGTTGGAGTGGGTAAGTGGGGAGGAGGGGGTGTACTAGATACTAGGGGAATATTTTCTAAATATTGGGCTAGGGGAGAGTAGTCAAGTCAGGTCGAGTTGGGGTGCCAGTGCAGAAAGATATTGTGGCAGGGGGGTCCGGTTTGGATTGATGCTGTTGATTAATTTTGGTGTATTTTGTGTTATGATATTTGAATTGATATATATTTTTTGTATTAGTAGCTAACATGTAGAATTTCTGTGGTGTAGGGGAATGGCCGTTCTGGACCCTGTCAAGTAAATGGAGGGGTAGGTGGAGGGATAGTGAGAGGGTTCTGGTGAATATTCCTTTGAAGAGTGGATTGGAATTACTTTCTGCTGATTTTTTGAAAGTTGCTTTAATCAATGACTGATCAGTGAGAAATAAAGAGATATTGATAAGGGATTTGATTCAGAAGTACGATTTGTATATTTTGGGTGTCAGAATATTGGTTTGAGATATCGGATGTAGTTCTGGCAAATCAATGCTATCCTATGGGTTTTAAGAGGGGTTGGGGTTGTAGATCTTGTAGGAGAGGGAAGGGGTGATTTTAATTTAAAGAGAGGAATTGAAATTGATTAAGATGTTTGAAAATGATTGTGAGGGTGCAGATCTGTTGTTGAGTGGATCATTGTATTCTGTGTGTTTGATTTATTGATCACCGCCGATATTTTGGTGTGGATTGTTCCTCTCTATTGGTGACACTGCTGGAGCTTTCTGTGGATTTGTCGAACTTGTAATTTTGGGAGATTTTAATCTTCCAATTTCTCCTTGTGAGATTGTGACACATGTTTTGTTTGATACCATGGCTGTGCTATCTTTTGAGCAAATTGTGCGACAAGCAACTCATCAGGGTGGGCATATTATGGATCTGGTATTTTTGTATTCTTTGTGAGCTGCAGAAGTGCAGGTAGTTGTTAACATAATGGTTGGACAGATAATTTTTTCATTGAATTAAAACTATCACTAAGGAAGGAATTGGGTGGGAAGTCCTTAGGTGTTAGGATGGTGCGCCCATTGGTTGATAATGCTTTATTATGGGATGTTTGGGCCCCATTATTGGGGAATATCTCAGTGTTGGATAAAGAGGTTTTGGATGAGCATTGGGATAGGACCCTGGGACAGGCATTGAATCAGGTTGCTCTGATGAAGATTGTGAAAGATCACCCTGTGGGAGGAAAGGTAGATTTTGGGGTGCCCCCTGGTATGAAGCAGTTAAGACGGGTATTGCGAAAAATAAGAGCGTGAATGAAGGCGAACATGTGACCTGGATATTAGGGGTTCCTACTTGTTAAAATTACAAGAATATACTGCTGTTGTGAAAAATACTAAGGAAAAGTATTATCAAGAAAGTATTAAGGAATCATTAAATTGTCCTAAAGAATTGTTTTCTATTGCTTGTTACGCATGATAGTGCTATTAATAGTTGTATTTCTCCTTTTCTACCAGATGAGCATGCAAGATATTTTAGTCAGAAGCTTCAGAATGTGGTATCATTTACTGGAGATAGGGATTTGGAGAGCTCATCATGGGATGAGGGTAAAAATGGAGAGAGTTTTTACCAGTAGAAAGTAGGGCGATGACATAGTTTTGGAATAAATGTCGTCCTACGGGGGCAGAGGGTGATGTTTGTTCACCAGTGTTGTTAAGAACGTTAGGAGAAGTGCTTGTTCTGCTATTATTTCTGATGAGCTTAAATTGTCAACTGTATGCCCTGTGGTAAAAGATTATAAGGTAGGTTGTACTGAATTAGCTAATTATCGGCCGATTTCTTCTCTGCCAGTTCTTGATAAATTGTTGAAACAGTCTGTTTATTTGCAATTGGATGATTTTCTGACAAGGAAAAATTTGTTGGATGAGAATCAATATGGGTTCTGTAGAGTGCATAGCACCAAGGTGCTAATAGCTGCAACTGTGGATGAGGTACGTTTGGTTTTGGATAATCTTGAAAGTTATTTTTTTGCATTTTTGGATATATCAGCAGCATTTGATACTATTGATTATGAAATTTTGGTGCAGCGCCTTGGTGCTTGTGGTCTACAGGGAACAGTGTTATTGTGGTTTCAATCGCACTTGCAGGGAAGGAAGCAAAGGGTGGCTGTGGGATATAAATTATCTGAATTGTACTCTTTTGAACTGGGAGTGTCCCAGGGCTCTGTGTTGTCAGCAGTGCTTTTTAACATCTATTTGAGGCCTTTGAGACATTTGCTGTGGGCGTTGGGGGTCTTGTTATGCATATATGTGGATGATATCATTTTTTGGAGTGTGCATAATATGATCCAGAAAATGCAGTGTGTGTTTGATGAAGTGTTGCTGTGGTTGCAATGAAATTGATTAAAGTTGAATGTGAATAAAACTGAGTTGCTTTTTTGTGAGTGCTGATGCCTCTTTTGTTTTTCTGGAGTTTGTTACCTTGTCAGGCATTTCTGTAAGAGTGTCGACTCAGGTATGGACTCGGGGTGGGGGGTTTGTTTGATGCTGTTTTTTCTTTTAGCACCTGATTTATGCTTCATTTTTAAAATTACATCTTTTGAGTCGGTTACACCATTTGCTTCAAGCAGTGGATTTTGTGAGGGTGGTGGAGGCTATGGTGTTAACTGGCCTGGATTATTGTAACATTGTATATTTGTGACCTTGTTTACTAAGGTGTGCTAGAATTAGCATGCGCTAAACACTAAAGACCCTCATATATTCCTATGGGTGTCTCTAGTGTTAGCACACGCTAAAAACGCTAGTGCGCCTATAGCACGACTTAGTAAACAGGGCCCTTGGGGTTACCAGGGACTTGTATTCATTCTTTACAAATTGTTCATAATTCAACTTACTTAAAGTGATTGAGATGGCTGCCGGTTGAATTAGGGTAAAATTTAAATTGCTACTGTTGTTCATCATGTTTTGTTTCATTATACTGCTGCATATCTGAAGATGTTATTCATCGTTATGTTCCGAATAGACATTTGTGGTCTCTGAATGCTAGAAATTTAGTTGTGCCTCCAATAAATCAATTTTGTCTGGATGTGATTAGAAAAGGAACCTTTTCTACTGTTGGACTGAAACATGAATTCCATTTGTGTCTGGCTTTTTATGCTACTATTGATACTTTGTATTTTCTTGACTGCTCACTTCTGAACTGTGGCTTGGGCTGGATTTTGAAATTTTTATGCTTGTTTTTGTTTTATATGTTTTTGAATTTGTCTGTGATTATATTATTGTACCTCGTCCTGAATAAGGGTGGATTATAAATAATAAATCTAAATCTAATCTATCAAAGGAAAAATTCCTATGAGTGTTCCCTTTGAAAATCCTACCTGCAAAGTGCACAGATACTCAAGTACCCACTGACTTTGTGTCTGCTATTTGTGCATGTTCGATATGGAGATAAAAGCATGTCAGAAGGCTTTAAAGTATAAATCTGTGCAAAATAAATTCACTTTCCCACCCTCTGATCCCAGAAACTTTCCTTTTCCCTGCAGTTAAAAATATACATGCCAAAACTGGGCAATTTTCAGAAGCCGATTTTACATCCGTAAACATGGTTACGTATACAAAATGGTTTGAAACTTGCCTTCATTATGTTTATTTATTTATTTATAACATTTGTATCCCACATTTTCCCACATATTAGCAGGCTCAATGTGGCTTACAAAATATCGTAATGGTGAACGCCAAGTACGGTAGGTATCAAACAAATACAATTAGAAAAAAGGTCAGGTAAGGTAGGGTAAATGGGTACAATAAGGGAAAGGAAATAAGAAATAAAATGTCCATTGCAATGTATGTATAGATGCATTGTAGAGTTGAGGCATTTAAGTAGAATCAATAGGGTAGGCCTTGCAAAACAGATAGGTCTTTAAAGTTCACTTGAAGTTTTGATGGTCGTGCATCGTTTTCACACTCTTTGGTAATGCATTCCACATTTGCGTACTTAAGTAAGAAAAATTGGATGCACAGGTTGATTTGTATTTGAGTCCAATGCAGCTTGGATAGTGACGGTTCAGATAAGTACGTGATGAACTGATTCTGTTTCTGGCTGGAAGATCTATTAAATCAATCATATATCCTGGGGCATCACCGAAGATTATCTTGTGGACCAGCGAGTAAATTTTGAAAGTAATGCGGTCCTTGATAGGGAGCCAGTGTAGCTTCAATCAAAGAGATTTAGCGCTATCAAATCTTTTTTTGTTGAATATCAGTCTGGCAGCTGTGTTTTGGGCTGTCTGGAGTTTTTTCATAAGCTGTACTTTACAACCCGCTTATATTCCATTGCAATAATCTGTGTGGCTCAATACCATTGATTGTGTCAAGTTACGGAATATGTCCCTCGGAAAGTAAGGTCTTATACGTTTAAGTTTCCACATAGAATAAAACATCTTTATCTTATTTATGTTAGCTAATTTACATGCTTTTATTTGGCAAAAACACTAAGTCAAGACTTTAAAAAAACTCACCATAGCAATGATGTCCTCAAGCTTTAAATGGGGTTCATCTTGATCATCCTGACAAAGGGCACTGAAAAACACCAGAATATTACATAATATCAAATATATGTTAGCAAGGATAGTACAGCAGATATGAGTGTATACAAAAGACAAGGCAAGAAGAAACTGTTGGAAGGCTATGAGTGGTAATGCTGATAATCTAGACCAGGACTACTCAATTCTGGCCCTCAAGGTCCACAAGCGTGGCAGATTCTTAGGATATCCACAGTGAATATGCATGAGAGAGATTTGTATACCAAGCATGCAGTGTATGCAAATTTCTCTCATGCATATTCATTGTGGATAGTCTGAAAACCTGGCCTGCCTCTGGATCTCGAGGACCAGAACTGATTAGCTCTGATATAGACAATAAGAACAAAAGAACTGCCATACTGGGGTCAAACCAACAGTGGCCAATCCAGTGGCAGAATCCCAAAATAAAGCAAGAGTCCATGATACTTACCCCTAAGGGATAAGCAGTGATTTTTCCCAGGTGTACCTTAATAAAAGATTATGGATTATTCTTCCAGGAATTTGTCCAAACTTTTTTCAAATTTCAGACTTAATTTAATTTATTTATTAGGATTTATTAACCGCCTCTGTGAACAGACTCACCCAAGGTGGTATAAAGCAGGTCCAGTTTAACATAAAACTTACAATTTTGTTGACATTGTAACAACAGTAAAATTTCTGTGTGCAATTTTGAGCACCATGTAGAGAATCTTGGGGAGAGTGCAGAACTAATCAAATAATTCTAAATCAGAGAGGGGTCCTAAGGCACGTAGGCACCTATGCACATACAATGAACGCCAAATTAGAACTACCGCCTGACTACAGTGTGCCCTGGTTGGTAATTCTAATTTTTACATGCGTCCGATACACGCAGCAGAAAATATTTTTTATTTTTTACCATGTGGCGCTAACCGGGTGGTAATAGGCAGTGTTCGTGTGCTGGCGATTACTGCCCGGTTAATGCGTGAGAACTTACCGCTAAGTCAATGGGTGGTGGTAATGTCTCAGGCCCAAAATGGACGCGTGCCAATTTTTATTTTGCCTCACGTCCAAAAGGTCCTTTTTGTAGGCACACTGAAAAACTGATCTGTGTGCATTCAATACATGGGCCTTCACCAGCGCAGGCCATTTTTCTGTGCGCCTTAGTAAAAGGGCCCCAGAGTGAGCAAGTCTTATGAGGTGGTTCCCCAGAAAGAATAAATTCCACAGCTTGCCTCTGAGCTACCAGTTTATCTCTCAGAAACAATGCCAATTGTGAAGGTTCAAAGAAAATATAGGTTGCATTTTTGTATTTAATCAAACATGTACAAGGAAATTTCAACAGCAATAAAATTTCTAATGCGACCATTCTAGGTCTCATAATCAGAAACTGTTTATGCCATTTCTGAGTCACTTTAGCAAAGGTCAGGAAACATACATACAGACTTTCAAGGTACAAAACAAAGTGTCTCTGTGTTTGAAATATATTTTTAAGAGCCAGTCCGTGTTTGAAATACATTTTTAAGAGCCAGTCCCAATCATAATCCAACGTCATATTCACAATCAAGGTGGCCACCACATCCTTAGATGATTCTATGAAAGCAGTCAAGTTCAAACTATCTCTGATACTGGCGACTTCACTCCCTACCTTCTTTTTAAATGGAGGAACATAAAATACTCTAGATATTTGTGAAGCTTTCAATAAGATAACATTTGAACATTTCCTGTGCTGAGATACCAGAAATACATGGGAAATTTATTGGTCTGATATGAATCGCTTAATTGACAAATTTTCTAAATCACATTATCAATTAGACTCCTGTCTTACTGCTTATATGAGACATTTCTCCTTTGTTTAGACTTAAATCTATGATAGGTTGACTATTTCATTAGCACATGACCTTTTCCCCTATTCCTGAGGGGATATTATTTTAACCCTCATACTGAAAAATAAGAAAGAATCTCAGGCTATTGTAAGTAATTATAGACCAGTGGCTTCAATACCATTTTTAGTTAAACTTAAGGAGGCTCTAGTTACCATTCAGTTGGTAAATTATTTAGATAGGTTTAATGTCTTACACCATTCTCAATCAGGGTTTCAGACACATTTTAACACAGAGACATTGCTGTATGCGTCAACATTTGAGTTGAGGGAAAAGGGACTCTTGTTATACAATTTGATCTATCGAGTGCTTTCAGCATGGTTGACCATGATTTATTGTTGAATATCTTGAACAACATTGGAATTACAGAACATGTTTTAAGTTGGTTTAGGGGTTTTCTCATGGCAAAGTCTTATTTGGTTAATTAAGATGGATGGAGCCTATTCAAAGAAATGGAATGCAGTTTACGGAGTTTCTCTGGGTTCTCCACTCTCCCTTGTCCCGTTCAATGTTCTTATGACATCTTTGGGATTTGACTTAGATTTAGCTGGTTTTAGAGTATTCAGATATGTTGTTGATATTACAATTTTAAATCCAACAACAACAGATGTTGAAGATATGAAATTGCAGATAGAGAAATGTATACTAATGGTTTCCACATGGATGGTTAATAACTGCTTAAAACTGAATAGTGAGAAGACCAAGTTTCTCTTGGTCGGTCGTAAGGAAGTTTCTTTAAAGACATGTTCTTTGGTAGTAAATGGTTTAACCTATGAACTGCAATCATCATTTAAAATTTTAGTGGTTTCTATTGATCAAAACAACAAATATGTCTTGCTTTAAAGATGTATTTGTATTAATCTGCACTTTGAATGTTATTACAGATTTGTAACCTATAAAATAATTTTCTAATAAAAAAAATAAATATATTTATTGGGATTTATTAACTGCCTTTATGAAGAGATTCACCCGGCAGTGTATAGTAGGTAAAGTTTAACATCAAAGTTGCAATTTTGTTAACAGCATAACAATAGTAAAATGAACAAATATAGACAGACACAGTGAAAGATGAAAGCAGCAAACTGAAACCTAATAATAGGACTACCACGAAACAGGATAAAAAATACACACATTTAATAGCACTGAAATTCAAATAACATATAATATGATGTAAGCATAATAGCGATGGAAGCACACAATTAGAACATTCAACATTGCTATGATACTAATGCTTTTCTACAGTACAGCTTACCGTATAGCTGAGGGGCCAAATACAGATATATAGATGGGGACAAGATACGTGGTACAGAGTCAGTTGGGATAAATACAGTTAATCAAGGTATAAGGAACTGGTCTAAGTTACAGTGGGTGTAGCAAGCTAGTCCAGGTGCAGAATGGATGTATAGTCAGTCACCCTATGTATTGAAGGTTTGGGAGAAGAGCCAGGTTTTTACCTGCTTCCTGAAGTAGAGGTAGTCTTGAGTTATACGTAGTCCCCTCTGGGAGTAAACTCCAGAGAGTGGGGGCTACTCCTGAGAAGGCTCACTGGCGGGTATCACATCGTACAATTTCTTTTGATGAGGGAACAGATAGCGATGATCCATGGAGAGGATCTTAGAGGTCTCAAAGCTGTCTAAAGGGCTAACTTATTCTTTAAGTACACTGGCCCATTTTGTCTGATGGCCTTGAAAATCAAACACAGAGTAAGGTACTGGTAGCCAGTGTAGTATTTGCAGGAAGGGTATGATGTGGTCATGCTGTTTGCATTCTATATTAGTTGGAGCTGATACAAACTTTTTTTCGTTTGACCAGTGTACAGGGCATTACAAAAGTCTAGTTGTGATGTTATCATGGCATTAAAAAATATATCAATACCCCTAGGAAGTTGGAAAACTAACTTTGTATCTCACCCACCTGTAATCTTCAAATTTCAATCAGGAAATCACTTAATAGAAATCAAACTAACGTGACCTCAAAGCTTTTTGATGTCCCATTAGTTTAATTTCTATTAAGTGATTTCCTGGTTGAAATTTGAAGATTACAGGTGGGTGAGATACAAAGTTATTTTTCAAACTTCCTAGGGGTATTGATATATTTTGATCAAGTTTGAAATTCCCTATCTAGTCTTAGAGGTTTTCTAAATTAAAAAATATATGACTTGGGAAACCTAGGAGAATGGTATTGCAAAGAGATGTTTCAGGCTTATGAATAACCTGAGGAGTGTACAGAAATATTTTACTCAGGAGAAATTTAGGTTATTAGCACAAGCCCTAATCTTGACTACAGTCGATTATTGTAATGTTATATATCCGGAATGTGCAAAACATTCAATCAGAAAATTATGAACTACTCAGAATATGGCCATTTGACTTTTGAGAAAATTTGATAGAGTATTTCCTTATTACGTTCAATTCCACTGGTTACCAGTTGAGGCCTGAATATCTTTTACATTATATGTTGATATAGTAGAACTGGAAAAGGTGCAGCGAAGGGCGACAAAAATGATAGCGGGGATGGGACGACTTCCCTATAAGGAAAGACTAAGGAGGCTAGGGCTTTTCAGCTTGAGACGGATGAGGGGAGACATGATAGAGGTATATAAAATAATGAGTGAAGTGGAACAGGTGAATGTGAAGTGTCTGTTCACGCTTTCTAAAAATACTAGGACTAGGGGGCATGCGATGAAACTACAGTGTAGTAAATATAGGAGAAAATTTTTCTTCACCCAAAGCATAATTAAACTCTGGAATTCGTTGCCGGAGAACGTAGTGAAGGCGGTTAACTTGGCAGAGTTTAAAAAGGGGTTGGACGGTTTTCTAAAGGACAAGTCCATAGACCACTACTAAATGGACTTGGGAAAAATCCACAATTTCGGGAATAACTTGTATAAAATGTTTGTACGTTTGGGTAGCTTGCCAGGTGCCCTTGACCTGGATTGGTCACTGTCGGGGACAGGATGCTGGGCTCGATGGACCTTTGGTCTTTTCCCAGTATGGCATTACTTATGTACTTAAAATTATTCAGGGCATTGCTCCAGCATATTTATGCTCACTGATTACAATAGTCTTCAAAATATGATATGCAAAATTATTTGCAATTAGCATTTCCTTTATATAAAGGACTGCCTTCCAAAAATTTTTTTTCTAGTCTTTTTTCTTACCAGGCAGCTACAATTTCGAATTTTTTGACAGCTTTGGGAACAGGATGCAGAAGAGCAGGTCTCGCATATTTTTTATCAATTTCATTCATTACCTTATATTACATTTCTTTTATTCTGTTTCTACCTTTAAAGTTCTAAACAGACAACAGATTAACAAGCCATGCATATCCCAGGAACTACAATGAATTAAAATAACAGTTCAACATTTTGACAGTACATATTTACAAAATAGAAGAGTTTTCACTGCTTTCCTAAAAACTAAGGGCTCCTTTTACGAAGCCAAGGTAGTGATTCCTGGCGCAGCAAATGCTAAGAAGCCCATTCAATTCCTATGGGCTTTGTTGCATTTGCTTCACAGGAACCTCTACTGCGGCTTGGTAAAAGGAGCTCTAAATAATCAGACAATTGTCTTATCTCAAAAGGCAAAGAATTCCAAATTTTGGTTGACTGATATGAAAATGTAAAAGTAAATAATTTCATGAATTTACCACCTTTCTTTTTTTTAAATATTTTTATTGAATCAGAGAGAAAAATACAGTAGAGTGCTGTGAGGACACTCCAACAAAACACAGTATAAGTGGCAAAAGAGTGCACACATACATAAGTCAAATTCACAAATTGCACAACAATCTACAAACTTGCCAAGTACAAATCATCTCCTCCTCTAACTCAGTTTTGTGACTTAATCCACCCCTACCATCCCACCCCCCTCCCACCCTTCCAGAGGGACACTCAAAGAGTGACAGCCTCACCAGAGGTCTCTGACGAGCACAAAGAAACATACCTGCTCCACAGATCACAGTACTGACGATGCCCTACTGAGGTGGAAAATTTAAGAGAAGTGAGCAGCCAGCTTGCCATTTCACCCATAAGGCCGTGCCAGGCAGCCAGCGACCGGGGCGGGGGGGGGGGTCGCCTCCTCCCAGGAATGTAGGATGCATAAGTCACTAGTAATATGAATTTACACTGCGCTGCAGCGAGGCCGTATTTTTCAACAATACTACAGAGTAAGACTATTCAAATGTACAACATAGCTTGCTCTCAATGACCCCCAACGCTCTGGTCCAAAATAAAGACAACGCCAGACACTCCATAAAGGAGTGTAGGAATGTACCCAGGTGCCCCCCACACTTAACACGTATGTCATCCTCCCACAGCCCCATGGCTTTCCCTTTCTGTTTAGTAGTATGCACACTGTGTAATACCCGAAACTGAATGTCCTGCAATGCCGCATTAGGGGTCATGGAGTGCACATTCTCGAATGCAATCCCCCGCTGTGCCTCTGATATGCATTCTGCAAAGTCCTGACTCCATTCCCCTTACCACCTTTCAAACTGGGAAAATGCAGGAGCCATTACATAAGGAGCTCTTTTCATATTTGTAAGGAATACATAAAAGCCAATGCCTATGCATATAAGAGGGCACTCCCCCCTTCCAAATTTTGAATATCGTACTACACAATTTAAATAATACTCTGGCTTTGACTGGTTACCAATGCAATGGCATAAGCAGTGGAGAAATTCTGTCATTCTTATTCAGGGAATAAATCAGCCACACTACAGTATTCCGTACCATCTGTAATTTCTTACATAGAGAATCCATGATTCCTAAATACACAATATTGCAATAGTCTAGTGTGACAGCAGTACAACTTGCACCACCAATCTAAACAGATCAGACTTCATATAGTTTTGGAATCTTCCTTAATTTCTGTAAAATCAAAAACAATTTCTTTACTAACAGATCTATTTGAGGCTCTATCGACATATCACTATCTATTGTTACTTCCAAAATTGTCACTGTTGGTTCAAAAACATAAGGAATACCAACAATTAAAAGAAGTTGATCTAAATGTATACTATGTTTGACTCCCACTAATAGACATTTAGGGCTCGATATTCAGACTGCAGGAGTTAGCTCAGCTAACTCCTGCAGTTGGTGCTGAGCCCAGATATTAAATGCCAGGTCATATCTGGTGACCGGCACTGAATATCCAGTTTATTTAAGCCGATATTCAACACTGATATTCATGCGGCCAACTATGGCTGCCAAACTGATACTGAAAATCGGGAGATAGCTGGTTATATCGAATGATATAACCGGCTATCTGTGAATTTTCCATGTGTCATGGCTGGCCATTTCCCACTGAAAATTCACGGATAGACGGTTATGTGGCATTTAATCAACCAGGTGCCAATCCTGGCCAGTTAAATGCTTTTGAATAAGGGAGGGGGGTAGCCTTTTCCTTATTTAACTTCAAAAATGTGTATCATCCAAACATCTATTAAAGCAACATTTGTGCAACATATACTTAACATCTTCCACCACAGAATAAACAGGGATTGTGACAATAATATCGTCCATGTAATTAAAAGCCTGGAACCCAGAAGTCTCTAAAACTAGTCCCAGCTGAGTACATTACATTACATAAAATAGGGTAAAAGGAGGAACTCTGTGGCACTCCACATGAAAGTGCTGAGTTGAAGATAACTCTCTAGCCATCTTAACCTTATCTAATCTCTTAGAAAGAAAACCCTGAAACCAATTCCACAGATTCCCAATAATCCCAATTTCATTCACCTTATCTCCAGCGCCAAGGAAAGCAAACAGAAATGCTTTACCTTAATATGTTAGTTGTTGCTTTTCTTTCTTGGGGTAGAAGGTCAGGATCTCGCAAAACTTCTTCTAGTAAATTGACAACATTCATTTTCATCTCATTATTTAACTCAAAATCCTACAAAAGAAGAGCATTACAAATCAATTTACATTGCATTTTTTTCTTGATTTTTCCTCATGGAATAAAAAGTAGCAGAACAAAGATACAAATATCAACCTTATTTCTACTATGGAATGTCTTAAAATTTCCATGAAAACAAAATTATAATTTCTTTCCCTGCAGAATATTTAAAAAATGTACAGGTACATATCATCATTCAATGCAGCCCATGCATACAGATTAATCATTTTACCTATATGAGGGCAGTTGTCAAAGTCAGTAAAAGAGTAAGTTGTCATTTAAAATACGCAGGGCTGGCTCAACAAATCCAACAACTCGTTGATGCAAGGTAATAGGTAAGTATCTTTCATCATAATGTTGTTCAATTTGCGGTAGTCGATGCAAAATCATATGGACCCATTCTTTTCCCTAATAATGACTGCTGGAGATGCTCGTGGACTAATGCTGGGCTCCAGAAAGCCTTGAATGACTAAATCTTGAACATGCTTCTTAAATTCATTGTACAAGTGCAGTGCCATCTGTCTACACTCTTGTTTAATGTTGAGGTGTCCCGATGTTGATGGTGTGATAGATCCAATTAGTCTAACTGATATCATTGCTGTCCTTACAGAAGACATGGTGGTGCCTGTGTAGGAGCAGCTTGAGTTCATGACTTTGCTCTGCCGTCAACCCAGCCCAGTCAATCTTCACTGCCAGCGTCCAGGCAAACTCCTCAGGGTCCTCATTCTTCACATCAACTTGACATTTTCTCATTACTGCCGTGCTTTGCTTTCCAGCTGAAGCTGAACTGGAGAGATGCTAGAACCTTCTCTAGCTGAAAGAACTCATTTTCATTCTGGGCCTTAGCTTGACCTGCCACAACCCCGAATTTAGAAATCACATGGCTGTCTCCATCCCAGTTACCACTCCCGGGGTTTCCACATGCTCCCGCAAACTGGTGCAGCTGGCCAACAGCATGGATTCCGACAATGGCAGCAGTACCACATTTCTCCGGCCCACCAACTTCACAAAGCCAATTCTCTTTCACTATTTTTTACTTCTCGCCATATTTTGCATACCTCTTCTCGTCAGAGCCAATTATCCATAAGCAGATCCTAGTTCAGTTCTTGCAAACTGTTCATGGACTCTCTGGTAGGCAGCACGTCAAACAGTCTGACCCATGCAGGTTATGTCAGCCTCAATGCAGCCCAAAATAGGAATGTTTTCTCTGTTGATGGCAGATAACTTCACCAAAGCATTTCTTAACTCTCCCCTCCATGTACCATCCAAAGAAACTTGTAGCAATGGTTGACACTTCCGACCTGGTATCCAGGCAGCACTGCACCATCACTCCTCCAATCTGGACCTACACCACTGGGCTAGTTCCAACAGTCTTGTCCCCAGTTCTGCTAGGGGCATATTCTAATCCTTTCTGCAATCAAATGGCTGGAGAAGGCAACGCCTTAGAAGTGGATGGTATAGCTTTGGCTGCAGACCCTACCTGTGGCATCTTAGTTACTGTCACCAGAGCAGCTGCGCAGGATGTTATCTTGCCTGACACTGTTGCACTTGACACAGCATCTGATAAGCCCCGGTAGACCTGGCCCAGGCTACATCTGACGTATTGTTCCTGACCTTCTTGCTCCGGTACTGTCTTGCAATGTGCCTATGCCTGGTTTATTTCCTACCTTGCCCACTGCTCTTACATTGTACAGACTACCCAGTCTGATTTGGTCCATTTTTCTCTTAGCTCTGGTGTACCACAAGGATCCATCCTGTCTTTGTTATTCAATGTTTTCCTAGCACCCCTTTTGATTCTAGTTCACTCTCTTGCATTTACCACATTTGTCTATGCTGACGACATTCAGTTACTCTACATCCTTGATCCACTAAATCCTCAAGACATCTCTGTTCTCAATGCCAAACTCACACAGGATCACTGACTGGCTCCAGGATAATAAACTGACTTTGATCCAAAGAAATCTAACCTTCTCTTCTTTAGCAGAAATAAAGACATTCCTCTTGCCTTACCAGTACTTCTTTGTGATATTCCCATCCCTCTGGCTTCCAGCATACGGATTCTTGGAGTCATCCTCAATGACAAATTGACTTTTCACCAATAACTTTCTAATGTCATTTGCAGGTCATTTTAGAAATTAAAACTGATCCGCTCCATTCGCTACCTACTCCAGCCATCAGCACTTAATGTCCTTGTTCATTCTTTGGTCATTAATCAACTTGACTATTGTAACTCGCTCTATGAATCTCTAACGTCTAAGGATCTCTACCGGATACAACATATCCAAAATAGTGAGAATCAATAGCCTTGATTCTCGTCAGCTTTTCTTGTAGGGCATATGCAAAAGCTCAAATATCGTCTCCTGAAGCATGTCTCTGGTCATAGAATTCCTTTACTTTAATGAACACTGGAACCTTATCCTCGTAGACAGTGCTCAACACCTCGAATAGGTCATCCACACTTTTCTGGGACCCAGGAGCCATGAACCTTGCCATGTCACGGGGGCCTGGCCCACCAGGTGATCCTTCACCAACTCCAGCTGATCCTCAGGGGGGATTTGGAGCACTTTCAGCGTGACTTTGGTGCGCTCAATCCAATCTTCAATGGTGTAGTCACTGTGCTTCTTTGGAGTCCCAGCAAAGTCAGGGATCTTCTTATCCAGCAGCACATACATTGCCGTACTTTGTGGTTCCTCTAGGAATAGTTCCAAGAGCTGCTGCTGCTCCTCCTGCATTCTTCGCAATGCTTCCTCTTACTTCTAGAACTCTTCCTCCTGTCTTTGCCACCTCTCTTGATGCTCCACTTCCTGTTGCTGCAGCCACTCTCGATAGGTGATCCACTTATCTCACAGCTCACGCATCGAGACGTCCATGTCAGCTTCCTGGATTGCCCCCAAACTCATTGGGGAAATAAAGGTCATGCTCAGGGACCTTCTGCTTACCACTACAGGGCTGGACACGCTCCCAAAAGCTCAAAACTGTATCCTGTCTGTGACGCCAAAACTGACTCTGTAGTGCCCCCTAGGTTTCGGCGGAACCTTTTCTCAGTGCAATAGCTTAAGCAACTATTGATCACAGCGGTAATGGTGGACAGGTCTCCCCTGAGAAAAGGCCCACTTGCACACAACACTATGTCACTAGTAAAGTTAACCAGAATAATGTTCAGGAGTGTATCAGCTCTCGCGATCATGAGTCAGAAGCCTTAGTAACAGTTTCTCTTAACTCTTATGAAACTTTGTTACACATTGTCCATGCCATTTAATTTTGTTTTCAGAGCATCATATAAATAGCTAGCATCTGGTCCTCTTAAGAATAAAACCCCAAAGTTATATAATGTTTACAACTTCCAAACTCCTCAAACACCTGACCATTCAGTTATAGCATTTTTCTCTGTTTCCCAGGTATGTGTTTATTCAGTTTTCACTTTCTTATCTAGCTCAACTCCTGAAGACAGGAACCCAATTACCCAGTCACCAAGCCATGCAGCTGGCAGCTTCAGATAAGTTCTTGCTACTGCTTTATTCCCTATTCAAGCCTACTCTGTTTCCTTAGAACCAGTTGCTTTGTGGTAAACTCACTTTTCTTCTGTGTCTGTTCTTTTAAAACAGGCTAACTACAGCCAGAAGCAACCGACTCACCTGTGCACAGGTAAATTTATGCATTATAGTGTTTTCCCTCTGTAGTGTCCAAACCAGAGTACTCAGCTTTGTAAAAGAAAACAAGGGAAAACTAAAAAAAAAATGCACACTAAAGTTTTTAACAGAATCTTCTTTCTTCACTGGCTTGTAGCTTGCTTGCAGAGGGTACCATAGGAATCAGGAACAGGCACAAGGAACCGCAGAGATCAGGAACAGCAGCCAGAGGTAAGGACTGCCTTACTACTAAAAACCAACAAAAGAAAAACTTTTCTCCCTGTGTAGTGCCTAAAGTGTGCCCTGTCTCCTCAGCAGAGACCTATTTGTAGTTAGCTAACCAAAGAAAACAAAGATATAAGCATATGTCCCTGATTCTTCTCCTACCCGGCCAAGAAGTGTCTCCCCCTGGGCAAGGAAAGGGGTTTCCCTGCTTCCAACCCTACAATTTTCACTTGCAGATTTCTGTTTCCACAACTAGGGCTGTCCCATGAGTAAGCTTGGCCACTGCTTTAAGCCTGGCTACCAAGGAGAAGTGCAGCGCTACTCATAAAAGTGCCCAAGGAATTTGCCAACAGAGAATGCTTTTGAACTATTTTCTTGCACTGGCAAAAGCCCTAATTGGGCTCAAAGCCTGACATTCCTGTAGCCACTATCAACAACAACTTCTCTGTCCCAAAGCTAGCTCCAACTGCTGTGCAGCAGCCCAAGCCATTCTTGTGACAACAGGTCCTCTCTGACACTGTTCCACTCCCCAACAGCCAATCAGCACCTAGCTTATAAAATGTATGGTTTCTCCCAGAACCACAGAACTCTGAGCTTGTAGTTCTCAGCTCCATTTTCAACCCCTGAATCCCCATAGATTATAATGGGAAAAATATAGTTTTTATAATTTTAATCATAAAATTAATATCAATCACCACCAAGTTTGCTACCCTACTACTACTACTACTTAACATTTCTAGAGCGCTACTAGGGTTACGCAGCACTGTGCAGTTTAACAAAGAAGGCCAGTCCCTGCTCAAAGGAGCTTACAATCTAAAGGACGAAATGTCAAGTTGGGGCAGTCTAGATTTCCTGAATATGGTAAGGTATGGTGGTTAGGTGCTGAAGGCGACATTGAAGAGGTGGGCTTTGAGCAAGGATTTGAAGATGGGCAGGGAGGGGGCCTGGCGAATGGGCTCAGGGAGTTTATTCCAAGCATGGGGTGAGGCGAGGCAGAAAGGGCGGAGCCTGGAGCTGGCAGTGGTGGAGAATGTATATAAGCAGCAGTTTGAGGAGTATTAGTGCAGACGAGAAGAAGGAGATGAGAGGAGAAGACGAACAGAGAAGGGAGACTCCAGAAGGCTAGAGAGAGAGGATGGCCCCTTAACAAGGGCATGAACTCAAAAGGAGGGAATGAACACATCCTCCTGGACGGAATAAACTCATCCTCCTTATTGTATAACTGGAGGGGATACACGCAACCTCCTGGAGGGAATAAACTCATCCTCCAAAACATAAACTGGAGGGAATGGACTCATCCTCCTATAAGTGAACATGAATCCTGAAGACTGTTTTCCAACTTTCTCCCAAGGAAGGAACTTCAGGAAACAAGAACAGAACCTGAAACCAATTCACAGCATTCAGACAATCATACAGGGAGGGCTCATGGCTTCATTTGCTATGACTAAAGGAAAGAAAATTACTAAGGTAAGAACCTAATTTTCCCTTCCTTGTCATCAAGCAGATGAAGACATTACGTATGGGATGTAACAAAGCAATCCCTATAAAGGGTGGGAACAGGTCACACCACGCGCTAGCACTTGTGCTCCAAAACGCGCATCCCTCCTAGCAGCCACATCCAGCCTGTAATGTCGGGCAAAAGAGAGCTTAGAAGCCCATGTTGCTGCATTGCATATCTCTTGATGAGAGAGTGCTCCAGTTTCAGCCCAAGAGGAAGAAATCGCTCTGGTAGAATGCGCCTTAAAGGCTACAGGCGGAGACCGGCCGGCAAGCAGATAAGCTGAAAAGATAGTTTCTTTGAGCCAGCGGGCAATAGTGGCTTTAGACGCTGGAGACCCTCTGTGAGGACCTGATAGCAAAACAAACAGATGATCATAGATCCTGAAAGAGATAGTAACTCGCAGATACTGCAGCAGAGTCCTGCGCACATCCAACAGGTGCAACTGCCCAAAAGATTCTGGAAACTCCTCCTTATCAAAGTAGGGCAAGAAAATAGGCTGGTTTAGGTGAAACGCTGAAACCACCTTAGGCATGAAGGAAGGCACGGTCCGAACCGTGACCCCGGACTCTGAGAATTGCAGAAATGGGTCTCTACAGGACACCGAAGCGGCTCAAAAGGAGAAGCCTGCAGGGCCTTCAAAACTAGCCCCAGGTTCCAAGCTGGACAGGGTGCTCGCACGGAAGGTCAGAGCCGAAGCACCCCACTAAGAAACCGTGCCACATCTGGATGAGCAGCTAAAGACACGCCTTCAACCTTACCACGAAGGGAGGCCAACGCTGCCACTTGCAGCTGCAGGGAATTATAGGCCAAGCCTATTTGTACACCATCCTGCAAAAAGTCCAGAATCGGCGAGACAGGAGCCCGCATGGGTGTGATTGCTTTTGAAGCACACCAAGACTCAAACTGGTGCCAAATCCTGGCATAAGCCACGGAAGTGGAAAGCTTGCGGGCCTGCAGGAGAGTGGAAATGACTGTGTTTGAATAGCCTTTGTCCCTCAATTGCGCCCTCTCAATCGCCATGCCATAAGACCAAAGCGGCATGCGTCCTCCATGGCTACCGGGCCCTGTGACAACAGGTTCAGTACCAGAGGTAAAGGAAGGGGAGCCTCCACTAGCATCTGTCGGAGGTCCGCATACCAAGGCCTCCTGGTCCAATCCGGGGCGATGAGGACCACTTCTCCTGGGTGCAGCCGAATCCGCAGGAGCACGCGCCCTATCAAGGGCCACAGAGGGATCACATATAGTAGGCCCAGAGGCCAGGGCTGAGTCAAGGCATCCAACCCTGCCGAGCGAGGATCTCTCCGTCTGCTGAAGAAGCACGGGACTTTGGCATTTGAACTTGTCGACATAAGATCCATCACGGGCTTGCCCCATTTGGCACATATCTGCAGGAATACTTCGTCTGCTAGTTCCCATTCTGCTGGATCGATCTGATGCCTGCTTAGATAATCGGCTTGCACGTTGCTCTGACCTGCAATGTGAGCTGCCGACAGAAACTGAAGATGCAGCTCGGTCCAGTGGCAAATCTGTTCAGCCTGCGCAGCCAGTGCTCTGCACTGAGTGCCGCCTTGTTGATTTATGTAGGCCACTGCTGTTGTGTTGTCCGACATCACTCTGACAGCCAATCCTTCCAGGGTCACTTGAAAGGCCAGAAGCGCCTGAAACACTGCTTTCAACTCCAGGCGGTTGATGGAGCATTCCGACTCCTCGGGTGTCCATAGACCCTGGGCATGCTTCCCCTTGCAATGTGCGCCCCAGCCCTTCAGGCTGGCATCTCCTACTACTAGACACCAATCGGGGAGCGCCAGCGGCATTCCTCACCACAGCATACTGTCTGAGAGCCACCGCTCCATGCTGAGTCGGGCCACAGGGAGCCAAGAAAGTCTGCACTGATAATCCTGAGAAACTGGAGACCATCTTTGAAGTAGGGAATACTGTAGAGGTCTCAGGTGCGCTCTCGCCCAGGGCATCACTTCCAATGTGGCTGTCATCAATCCCAGCAGCTGGACAATGTCCCAAGCTCGCGGGCGGGGCATCCTCAGGAGCAGATTCTGAAGCTTGCACCGCCTTAGCTCAGGTAGGTATACATAGCCCGAGTCTGTGTCGAACCTGGTCCCCAAATATTCTAGAGATTGCGAGGGGGTCAGGTGACTTTTGACCATATTGACGACCCAGCCTAGAGATTGAAGTACTGACACCACTCTGGCTGTAGCTTGATAGCTCTCTGTTACAGAGTCTTCTCTGATGAGCCAGTCGTCTAGGTACGGGTGAACCTGATACCTTCTCGCCTGAGCAATGTAGCTACTACCACCATTACCTTCGAAAAGGTTCGGGGCGCTGTGGCGAGGCCAAAAGGCAAGGCCCGGAACTGGAAATGTTTTCCCAACACCGCAAATCTCAGAAACTTCTGGTGCGGGGGCCAAATTGGTATGTGCAAGTAAGCTTCTTTCAGGTCTAGAGACGTGAGAAACTCTCCTGGCTGTACCGCAGCAATGACGGAGCGCAGGGTTTCCATGTGGAAATGCTGCACTCTCAGGGACTTGTTTAATTCTTTTAAGTCCAGAATAGGGCGAAAAGACCCACCTTTTCGTGGCACCACAAAGTAGATGGAGTATCGGCCGTAGCCGTGTTCGGCGGGAGGTACCGGGGACACGGCCCCTAACTGAATCAGACCTTGCAAAGTCTCCTCTACCGCCGCCCGTTTGGCGGCAGAACCGCATCGGGGCTCCACAAACACGTCTCTTACTGGGGCGTTGAATTCTATTCTGTCGCCATCTCTGCTCAGGTCCAGAACCCACTGATCTGAGGAAATATTGGCCCACTCCTCAGCAAAGAGGGAAAGACGTCCTCCGATGACAGGAAGCGAGGATGGGGCCGGCGCACCATCATTGAGAGGGTCGCCCCTGAACTCCAGGCCTAGAGCCGGTGGCTGCGGAACGCTTGTCTGAGTGAAAGGAGTTCCTCTGCTGAAAAACGGGCACGAGAAGTGAACCCAGCAGAACGCCCTGGGCGGTACCTTCTAGCTTCACGGAAGCGAGGTCTTAAGAGGAGTGGACCGCCTGGCCCTTGGAGGAAGGCCTCGGCCTATCTTCGGGCAAGCGCTGGGGTTTAGGATCTCCCAGGCCTTTAACAATTTTCTCCAACTCCTCACCAAATAGGAGAAGGCCTTGAAAGGGCAACTTCACCAACCTTTGCTTAGAGGCCATGTCCGCTGCCCAATGTCGTAGCCAAATAAGACGGCGAGCCACCACTGCTACTGCCATTTGTTTAGCCGAAGCTCTGACAATATCATAAAGGGCATCAGTCAAAAAGGACAAGGCCGACTCCAGCCGCGGAGCCACATCCGAGAAGGGCTCCGCTCCATCTCCGGGCTGTTCCACTGCTTGTTGCAACCACGCCAGACAGGCTCTAGCAGCATAACAACTGCATGCAGACGCCCGAACAGTAAGACCTGCAATTTCAAAGGACCGTTTAAGTGCTGCTTCCAGCCTACGGTCTTGTATATCCTTCAGGGCAACTCCTCCTTCCACAGGGAGGGTAGTTCTCTTTGTCACCGCAGTGACTAGGGCATCTACTTTAGGCATTGCAAAGCGAGCCAAATGCTCCTGACGCAGAGGGTATAATTGCCCCATAGCCCTGGAAACTTTCAAAGGTCCCTCGGGGTCAGCCCACTGAGCGGAAATAAGCTCTTGGATGGAGTCATGCAAAGGAAAGGCTTGAGCAGGCTTTTTGGTACTAGCCATCCTAGGATTCACAGAGGAGGCTGTACCACTGTCAGGCTCTTCAATAGAAAGGACCTGTAGGGCATCTGAAATAAGCGCTGGCAGCTCATCACGGTGGAAAATCCTCACCGCGGAGGGATCATCCAGATCCTGTGGTAATTCTGCACCTGACTCTGGCTCCTCAGACCACGAAGGCCTGCCAGAACTCTCCGAATCCTCACAGCCCGGCCACGGGGGGGGGGGGGGGGGGGGGGGGGGGGGGGGGGGAGAAAGGAGGTGCACCACAATCTGAAGGGGAATTAGCCTTTCTACGCTTTTCTTTATGCCAATTATCAGGGAAAATAGCCTCAGCGGGCAGTCCCAGGCCAGAATCCACCGGGGGGGGGGAAACAATAGAAGGGGCCTCAGATGACCCTTGAGGGAGAACTCTTTTCCGCATGTATGCTTTATGCAATAATAACACAAAATCAGGGGAGAAAAACTCGCCCTGGGCACCCAGATCCCGTCCGGGGCTAGTCGCTCCCTGAATAGCCTCAATTCGAGTTCCCCCCCCCCCCCCCGGGCTCAGGGCTCTCCATCTCTACGGAGGCCGCGCCATGTGGCGAATTCAAAATGGCATCCGCTGACAGCTCTGAGCGGGAAGAATCATCGCTCGCCATGCTCAGGCTGGCTCTTACACCTGTACAGCACGATTTACAGAGCTTCGCTGCTGATTTGCGCTTGCCACACCAGGAACCGCTTTACATTCTCTGCCGCCATCGCCAAAAATGGCGGGAAAATTCAAAATGGCGGTTTTGCGCCAAAAACGCCCCGATCGCGGGCCCACCCCGGAGGAGTTAGAAAACACGCTTACCTCACCGGACAGAGTATCACAGCTCCGGTCCCATAGAAGAATCAAAGGAAAACCTCTGTTCCATTTTTTTTTAACGCTGTGAGAAAAGCAGAGGTAATAAGAACTCCGGGGGCTCAGATGAGTGGGAAAGGCAGGGAAAGGCGAACCAATGTGCCTGCATCCACTGAGTGGGAAAGGACAGGGAAAAGCAAGCTAATATGTCCACATCCACGGGGGCATGGGTAAGGCAGGGAAAGGGCTAACATGTGCCTTCAAAGTGAAGCTGCTATAGCCTCTAACACCCCGGCTAACAACTGGCAAGCCATGAGCCACCCCCAGGCAGATTTTTGATGGCGCTCAAAGAAGCTGCAGCCACCCTGCTTGGGGAGATAGAGAACACTGAAGAGGCAGTGGAGCTGGCTGGCCATGAGGCACTGTGAAAAGTTGAGTGCTCTCTATCTCTCCCTGCTGGTTGATGGACACAACCCATACATAATGGCTTCATCTGCTTGATGACAAGGAACGAGTGCATTTGTAGGTTAGTAGGAGAAGCTTGAACTGTATGCGGTACCTAATCGGAAGCCAGTGCAGTGACTTGAGGAGAGGGGTGATATGAGTATATCGGTCCAGGCGGAAGTTAAGACGTGCAACAGAGTTCTGAACGGACTGAAGGGGGGATAGATGGCTAAGTGGGAGGCCAGTGAGGAGTAGGTTGCAGTAGTCAAGGCGAGACGTAATGAGAGAGTGGATAAGAGTTCGGGTGGTGTGCTCAGAAAGGACAGGGCGAATTTTGCTAATGTTGTAGAGGAAGAAGCGACAGGTCTTGGCTATCTGCTAGATATGCGCAGAGAAGGACAGGGAGGAGTCGAAGATGACTCCAAGGTTGCGGGCAGATGAGACAGGGACGATGAGGGTGTTATCAACTGAGATAGAGAGTGGCGGGAGAGGAGAAGTGGGTTTGGGTGGGAAGACAATAAGCTCGGTCTTGGCCATGTTCAGTTTCAGGTGGCGGTTGGTCATCCAGGCAGCAATGTTGGATAAGCAGGCCGATACCTTGGCCTGGGTTTCCGCAGTGATGTCTGGTGTGGAGAGATAAAGCTGGGTGTCGTCGGCATAAAGATGATATTGGAAACCTAACCTTCCACCCTTCCCTCAGAACTCCTTATGGTTTTAAATCTTCAAAAAAACCTGACACCTCGGATACCGCATAATTTCTACGCAAAAATACTTGAAAATAACAACAAAATTCCCTGATAGCTGCATAAATGATCAAAAAAATTCCACACTAAGGGGTATGTTTACTAAGGTGCGTTAGCATTTTTAACGCACCTATACGTTTCTATGGGTGCATTAGCATTTAATGTGCATGCACCATTTATGCACATTAAAAACGCTAATGTGCCCATAGCGCCGCTTAGTAAATATAGGCGTAAGAGCTATAACTGACAGAAACCCCAAACATACGTTCTAGAGTCCGCCAGCCTTCTTATCCTGAAATTCCCACTTCGCTAGCAAAAATAACATTTTTCCAAGACCAGACCCCATGTTCCACTTGAGGGAAGTCCCTAGAGACTCCTACCACCAAAAAGAATGTACTTTTCCCCAGTGCCTCAGCAAACTTGGAACCCAAATCACATTTTAATAATTAAAATAAAGATACCAAAGGCCCACAGCACCTCTTACCTGGCTCCCAATATGCCAAAGATGCCACCTCCACCTCCAAATTCAGTCACTCCATGCTGCTGGAAAAACACCTGCGATCTCTCCAGAGCTCTGCCGGGCAGGCCCAAAAATTGAGGCACCCGGCTTCACTTTGGGCCTACCTCGAGCTCCAGAGCCATACTGAGCATGTGCAAAAATTTGCATATGCGCAGTTTGCTTTAGCCCTAGCAGACTGGGCCAAAGCAGGCCATTTTCCTGCCAGACAGCCTCCTGTCTTCAGTATTCGCGGCAGCATACCGTTGTGCCTGCTGAGATTTTGCACACCTTCAGCCCCGGACACATTCTAGACCTGTTTCAGATCTCAAAAATATCGGGACAGTTACGGGTCAGCCCTGGAATGACCAGGACTGGCCAGCATTGCCCTGCAGCAAACACATCCCGCCCAGAGCCTTCAGAACCCCCCCCCCCCCCCACAAGTAGATTAAAAAAAACAACAACTTTATATTAAAAAAAACAAACAAACCCTGCTCATATAAGCAATCAAATGAAACTGAGATACAGTGGCCTCTCTTTTGCAGGAGAATAGGCTTCTTGTACTGTATGGTACCTAGTGAGTTTTAACTTTGAATGAGGAATGTAGAATTACCTGTGAGTGTTTGAAGACCCAGTGACGTAAGACATTCAGAACTCTATTAGTTGCTGCTCGGCGTATTATGAATTCCTTGTCACACATTCGTTCAGAGTTGTTAAATCCTATAAGAAAAAAAATTGCCTTTATTTGTTGGTTTCTTCATTTCACGCATTTAACTGGTGCCCTTATTTATGACACATTGCAAAAACATGCTAGTCCATAAATATGGGCTAAAGTTATTAAAGCACACTACCACATTAGCAAGCACTAACACACATTAACATGTATTTCTATTGCAGGTCCCATTTTATTTATTTATTCATGACATTTATACCACACATTAGCCTGAAATCATATATTTAATGGGACCTATCTATATAAATAAAACCCACCTCAAACGTTCTGAAGCTCACCCCATGGCAGTGAAGCACTCAACTCCTGTACTGTTCAGTAGGCTAGGCTATGACCTATGAGGACCACTCACCCTCACTCATAGACCCGGCCCTCCGCCACGCCCCATCTGCACATAAAACGCACCCTCAACATTCTAAACCTGACTTTGTGGCTTCAGAGTTCGTAAGTTCGAAGCTCTGTAACCACTTTTAACGATCAGGTATCTGTGCCCCGCCCTCACGTCAAAACGTTATGACGTCGAGGGCGGGTACTAATGACCACAACTACACTCGCTGACATAGGCCCTGCCCATCCCCCTACCCTCCACATCCACACACGTCACTCCCTTCCTCCATCCGTCCCACTTCAACCCCCCTCACGCCCCTCCCACCGAGTTCACCCCTCCCTCCGATTTGAACACCCTCCCGGAGTCCCTTCCTGTTTCTGCCCTCCCTTCGTGTTCCTTCAAAACCTCCCCCGAAGCCTCTGGCTGCTGCCCACCACCCCAGGTCACTCGCTCACTCCCCCACCCAGGTCACCGCACCGCCCACAACTTTGCCGCTCCACCCGCCTCCCCCCCTTTTCTAAGAACGCCCCACGCCCCCTCCATTGAACTAACACAGCCAATACCTCAGAAACGCAGAAGTACAGAACATTGCTTCTCTTCGGCTCTTCTTCTCTCCCCACCCTTCCGGAACTTACGTCACACGAGGGCGGGACAAAAGGAGGGAAGAAGACCCGAAAGGAAGCGATGTGTTGTACTGTTGCGTTTCTCAGGTATTGGCTGTGTTACAAAAGGGGGGGGAGGCATGTGCAGCGGCAAAGTTGTGGGCGGTGCGGTGACCTGGGTGGGGGAGTGACCGACCGACCTGGGGTGGTGGGTAGCGTCCACAGGGACGGAGGAAGGCGCGGAGAATCGGTGACCGATGATCTCGGGGGCTGGGACGACTGCACAGCTCTGGGGGAGGGGCATGGATGGCCTGGCCTGCTGCCATGCATCGGAGGACAAACACCTTGCTAGCGCCCGTTTCATTCATTTCAGAAACGGGCCTTTTTTCCTAGTTTACTAATAATGTTAACAATATTAGTGCATGCTAACGTAGTAAAGAACTTATAGTATTGCAAGACCATACAGACAATAAGAGTATTACTAACTAACCACCTAGTATACCTGAATGTAACTCACCTTGAGCTACTACTGAAAAAGGTGTGAGCAAAATCTAAATAAATAAATAACTGTATTAACTGAAAATATAGAGAAGGGTCACAATGTCTACTTCTGGATTTTAGGTGACAGAGTAGATAGAGGGGAGTTCACCCCAGGCCTTTGGACAACAGAAGGTCATTGTGAACAGACTTCATTTTGATTCTAAAAAATCAATTTTGATTATGAACAAAGCTAAAAGAAGCTATTTGCCTAGTTTTGCTTACTTTGCAAAGTACCTGTACAACCAGCTCCTACCAGTTGCACAGAAAAATAGAATAGAGGTAGATGGGAAAAAAGGAAAGTCTAGGGCCCCGCTACGAAAAGAGGAGATGAAGACAAATGTCTGTCCATTGTTGGATCCCCTATTGGTCTGTAAACTTGTTTTAAAAGGTTTGAGACTGACAGCCCCTCTGTAATGATTACATCAGTTGGGACAAAGCCTGATCTGATTACAAAGATATGCCACAGAAGTCAGCTGGGCAGAAAGAACAGAACAAACACCACCAGCAAGAAAGAACAAAAAGGACATCAGAGAAGAATAGAACAAAAAAAAATGCCGACCATGAGCAGGGAGAAAGCTGAGTCCCAGGAAAGGCTACCTGGAACATTCCACATTCTTTGAACATTCTTGGGTGAGACAAATCCAGACTGCACATACCTTCTGGGCTAGTTAGCAAATATTAACTTTTGGATAAGTTTGGCTAATCGTTTCAACAAAAATCCATTTTCTCCCTTGTTTTATAAAGTGAGTGCCTACATGTAAATGTCATTTGTGTGCTCAGATTGTAGAATACTGGCTCTTAGGGGTCCTTTTACTAAGGTGCGCTGAAAAATGGCCTGCGGTAGTGTAGACGCATGTTTTGGGAGCACGCAGAATTATTTTTCAGCGCATCGACAAAAAATGCCTTTTAAACATTTTTGTCGAAAATGGATGTATGGCAAAATGAAAATTGCCGTGCGTCCATTTTGGGTCCGAGACCATACCACAAGCCATTGACCTAGTGGTAAGGTCTCACACGGTAATGGTTTACATGCATCAAATGCCACTTGACGCGCGTAGCTGTTGCGTGGCAGAAAAGAAAAAATATTTTTCTGACATGCATAGCGGACGTGCGCCAAAACTGAAATTACCGCAAGGGCCATACGGTAACCGGGTGGTAATGCCAATTTGGCATGCGTTGGGCGCGTGTAGACGCCTATGCGGCTTAGTAAAAGGGCCCCTTATGCAGATGAATGCTACAGATTGACACATAGCTGGGAACTAAGTGGTATTCTACTATCTTAGGGGTCCTTTTACAAAGGCGCGCCAATGTTATTAGCATGCGTTAAACACTAGAGACACCCATAGGAATATATGGGTGTTGCTAGTGTTTAGCGTGTGCTAAAAATGCTAGCATACTTAGTGTGCAACTTGCATAGCGCAAGGGGGTGTTCATGGGCAGAGCATTATAGAATAGTGTCATTTATACACTAAAGTGCCACATTTAGGTGTGCGTATTTACATATGCCATAGACATGGCGTAACTGGGCACGCCTAAATGCTGGCATATAGAGAATGACACGGGGACGGGGACCTGCAGTAAAGAGGATGGGGACAGAGCCTGAGGGGACGGGGCAGGGATGGGGACAGAGCCCATGGGGATGGAAACAAACTTTATCCCCGTGTCATTCTCTACTTTAAAGTCTGTTAATGAACTGGACTGTTATTTATGTCTCAGTGATGCATGGGAGATCCTGTACATTCCTGATGCAAGCACATCTTGCTTGGGGGATCCTGTACATTGCTGCTACCAGTACATCTTCTGAGATGACATCTTCTATTGCAGGAAGGACTATGGAAGACAGAATCCTGAGACTGCTGATGACATATTCATCCACAGATTTAAAAAAATCAAAACAGTGCTTCACAGGGCATATTTCTCTCCTGCTAGGGCATACAGAACAGGTTGTATTTTGTACCTCTGGTCAATTTAAGAGGGTGGATTAGGATTCCTTGAGGTAGTAGAAATCAGCTATTGTTGTGGTTGGAAGGGTAGAGGGTGGTGGTGAATTTATTATAGTTGCTCATTATTATTGTTTTCTATTTGTAATTTATAAACAACAGTTGCACTGCATATTGTTCCTTTTTATACTTTAATAAAAAGATTTAAATATAAAATCATAAGCGTTCAAGGCTTCTGCAGGTGAGGACGGAGCCCATGAGGATGGGGCAGAGACAGAACCTGTGTGGATGGGGTGGGGACAGAGACAGAACCCACAGGGACTACTACTATTTAGCATTTCTATAGCGCTACAAAGCGTAAGCAGCACTGCACAAACATAGAAGAAAGACAGTCCCTGCTCAAAGAGCTTACAATCTAGTAGACAAAAAATAAAGTAAACAAATCAATTAATGTGTAGAGAAAAGAGGAGAAGAGGGTAGGTGGAGGCGAGTGGATACAAGTGGTTACGAGTCAAAAGCAATGTTAAAGAGGTGGGCTTTCAATCTAGATTTAAAGATGGTCAAGGATGGGGCAAGACGTAGGGGCTCAGGAAGTCTATTCCAGGCATAGGGCGCAGCAAGACAGAAGGAGCGAAGTCTGCAGTTGGCAGTAGCGGAGAAGGGAACACATAAGAAGGATTTATCCATGGAGCAGAGTGCAAGGGAAGGGGTGTAGGGAAGGACGAGTGTGGAGAGATACTGGGGAGCAGCAGAGTGAGTACATTTATAGGTTAGTAGCAGAAGTTTGAACAGGATGTGAAAACGGATTGGGAGCCAGTGAAGCGACTTGAGGAGAGGGATAGTATGAGTAAAGCAACCCTGGCGGAAGACGAGACGGGCAGCAGAGTTTTGAACCGACTGGAGAGGGGAGAGGTGAAGTGGGAGGCCAGCAAGAAGCAGATTGCAGTAGTCCAAACGAGAGGTGACAAAGGGTGTGGATGAGGGTTTTGGTAGAGTGCTCAGAAAGAAAGGGGCGGATTTTACGGATGTTGTAAAGAAAGAAACGACAGGTCTTGGCGATCTGCTGGATATGAGCAGAGAAGGAGAGAGAACAGTTAAAGATAACCCCAAGGTTTTGAGCTGAGGAGACAGGGAGAATGAGAGAGCCATCAACAGAAATAGAAAACGGGGGGAGCGGGGAGGTGGGTTTGGGGGGGAAAATGAGAAGCTTGGTTTTAATCATATTTAATTTCAGGTGGCGTTGAGACATCCAGACAGCAATGTCAGACAAGCACGCTGAAACTTTGGTTTGGATGCAAGGTGAGTTATCAGGGGTAGAAAGGTAGATTTGGGAGTCATCAGCATAGAGGTGGTAGGAAAAGCCATGGGATGAGATTAATGAACCAAGGGAAGAAGTGTAGATAGAAACGAGGAGGGGACCAAGAACAGAACCCTGAGGTACGCCAACAGGCAGAGGGATAGAAGTAGAAGAGGATCCACCAGAGTGAACACTAAAGGTGCGGAGGGAGAGGTAGGAAGAGAACCAGGAAAGGACAGAGCCCTGGAATCCAAGTGAGGACAGGGTATCGAGAAGTATGCTGTGATCGACAGTGTCAAAAGCAGCGGAAAGATCAAGAAGAATGAGGATGGAATATTGACCTCTGGATTTAGCAAGTAATAGGTTATTGGAGACTTTAGTAAGCGCAGTTTCGGTTGAGTGGAGAGGGCGAAAACCAGATTGTAGTGGGTCAAGAATAGCATGTGAGGAGAGAAAATCAAGGCAGCGGCGGTGAACAGCACGCTCAAGTAATTTGGAGAGAAATGGAAGGAGGGAGATGGGTCAGTAATTAGAGGGACAAGTAAGGTTGAGTGAAGGCTTCTTAAGGAGAGATGTGACCACAGCATGTTTAAAGGCAGCAGGGACAGTCGCAGTGGAAAGTGAGAGGTTGAGAATGTGACAGATAAAAGGAATAAGAGCAGGAGAGATGGCATTAAGAAGGTGGGTGGGAATGGGATCAGAGGAACAAGTGGTACATTTTGAGGAAGAAAGGAGAAGTGTAGTTTCCTTAATAGTAACTTCAGGAAAGGAGGAAAGGAGGAAAGGGAATGAGGGGAAGGAGAGAGAGGGGAACAGACTAGTGGAGGGAGAGGTGGCGAGGTAGAGAATGCAAGGTTTATCTTTTGAACCTTGTCGTGAAAGAATTCAGCAAGGGTCTGAGGAGATAATGAAGGGGGAGTTGGGGGAGGGGGCACCTTGAGGAGAGAGTTCAATGTGGTGAAGAGAAGTCGAGGGTTAGAGCCAAGAGAGTTAGTCAGCTGGATATAATAATCCTGTTTGGCGCGTAAAAGAGCAGATTGGAAGGAGGTCAGCATGAACTTTAAAGTGTAAGAAATCAGCAAGGGCCCGAGATTTCCGGCAGAGCGGGTACAGGAACGTAGGTAGCGGATATTAGAAGTCAGCCAAGGTTGGGGTTTTGTACGCCTTATAGGGCAGGTCATCAAAGGTGCAAGAGTGCCTAAGGCAGATGATAGAATATTGTTGTAAGAAGAAACAGCCTCGTTGACAGACGTGGATGGTGCCACAGTCGAGAGGAGGTTTGAAACATGGGAGAATAGAGATGAAGAGTCAATACCATGAAGATTCCTAGATAAATTAGATAAGATAGGACGGGACTGGGAGGGAGGAGATTTAAGTGTGAAAGTTATAAGATGGTGATCAGAGAGGGGAAGATCAGAGGCAAGGAAACTAGAGGGTGAACAGTTGGAGGAGAAGATAAGATCAAGACAGTGACCATTTTGATGAGTGGGGGAGGTGGAGCATAGTTGGAGATTAAAGGAGGATGTTAAAGCGAGTAACTTGGAAATATAAGAGTTAGAAGGATCATTAGCAGGAATATTAAAGTCACCAAGGATGAGAGAGGGGGAGGAAGGATCATGGAAGAATGTAAGCCAGGCATCAAAGTCACTGAGAAAGGATGAAAGGGACTTATCAGGGGGACGATAAATGACTGCTATTCGAAGAGGCAGAGGAGAGAAAAGGCGGATAGAGTGGACTTCAAAGGAGGAAAAACAGCGAGATTGAGGTGGAAGAAGGGGTTGAAATCTGGAGGAGGGAAAGAGAAGTAATCCAACAATGCCCACGCGGCCGGCAGGGTGAGGAGTATGTGAAAAAAGATAACCGCCATGGCAGAGGGCTGCGACTGAAGCAGAGTCATCAGGGCAGAGCCAGGTTTCTGTTATGGCGAGCAGATGGAGGTGATGTGAGATAGAGGTCATGAACATATGGGAGTTTGTTGCAGATAGAGCGGGCATTCCAAAGGGCGCAAGAGAAGGGCAGAGAAGAGGAGGAATAGTGATGAGGTTAGAGAGGTCACGGTGAGATCTGCAGAGTTGGGATAATAGTTGGTGAGGAGGACCAGGATTGGGATTGATGTCACCGGCTGAGAGTAAGAGAAGGAGTAAAAGAGAGTGGAGGAGAGTAGGAGAGGTGTGGCCATGAAGGTGTCAAAGGCGAGAGGTATTTAGGTGGAATGGGGAAGGCAAAATGGAAGAAAGAAAGAGATGAAGATTAAAAGCTAAGAGAGAGGAAGAGGGTAGGAGAGAAGGTGAGGTGATGAAGTCGATGGATTGGCAGTGAGTTCCTGTAGTGGAGAGAAGTAGTGGGTGAGGGAAAAGATTAGGAAGGGACAGGGCAAGAAAGAGAATGTGTATAGGGGCCATAGCATGATTCAGAATTAGGCAGTGGCCTTCCTAGCCTGGATGGCACCCGGGGCGGATTGCCGATGCGCCCCCTCCCCCTCGGCGAAATGACACCCTCTCCTGGGTGCACGCCGCTGGGGGGGGGGTGGGGGGGGGGGTGCCGCAGCGTGCGCCTGTCGGCCCCGAAAAGTTCGCTAACTTCACTCGTTCGCTGCAGCTCCCTCTGCCCCGGAACAGGAAGTAACCTGTTCCGGGGCAGAGGGAGCTGCAGCAAACGAGCGAAGATAGCGAACTCGGAGCCAGGCGCACGCTGCAGCACCCCCCAGCGGCGTGCACCCGGGGTGGACCGCCCCCCCCCCCCCCGGTACGCCACTGGAATTAGGTATAATTGGGTGAGGTCAGTAGTGACTGGGAGAAAATAGATGTAAAGGGAAAAATGCCCCGTGCGCCATTAGTCGCGCGGCACCAAGAGCGGAGGCCCTGAGTGGATCGGAGTGGACCTGGGAGTCACCCCGGAGAAGGCTGTAAAGGATATGCAGATGAGCTGCAAGTCCTCCACAGCACCTGAAAGGCAGCCGGTGGTAGAGCTGGGCACCTCTCAGCTGAGGAAGGCTTACCAGGGGTTAGGCCGAAGCCAGCATTCCACCCCTGAGGGTTGCCTGATCCTAGCCAAAAAGCACCTGGAAACCCTGGCACTTGGAGCAAGGGCCCTGGGAAGATCGGGGTGGACCTGGGAGTCACCCCAGATACAGCTGTGAGGAAATGCAGAAGACGGGGTGGGGACAAACTTTGTCCCTGTGTCATTCTCTACGGGCATGTAAATGCAGACTTAAAGTATTCTATAATGGAATCTGGGCACCTAGATGCGGTTATAAAACTTGTGCTTAACACCCAGCATTCTGGAATTTAACATTTGGCACACTTTACAGAATTGCCCCAATATGTATTTCTGCTGTCTCTTTTTATCATTCTGCCCGGCAGTACAGAAGGTATAGTAAAAAGCAGTTGATGAGATAAGAAAATATGTCAAGAAGAAGAATAGTGAGAAATAATGACAGACGAAAAACCATGAATGCATTTGGAGGTGAATATAAGGATTTATTGACTTGGAGCCATTGTAGGACAGTAAATGAAGGTGATGCATGATACTGACAAAGTAACTGACAGTAGAAATTGGTATGAGTATTTGGGAGGATAGAGTAGTTACTTACCTGTAACAGGTGTTCTCCGAAGACAGCAGGCTGCATATTCTCACAAGTGGGTGACGCCACGTCGGCCCCGGAGGATTTTAAAGCAAAATCTCAAAATCTCTTTACGGCGTTCCGTCGCGCGAGCGATCGTACTGCGCATGTGCGCACACCTCTTCCCGCTCGCCGTGCGGACACGCCCCTCAGTTAAATCCAAAAGATGGAGGAGACAACTCCAAAAGGGGAAGGTGGGAGGGTTTGTGAGAATATGCAGCCTGCTGTCTTCGGAGAACACCTGTTACAGGTAAGTAACTACTCTTTCTCCAAAGACAAGCAGTCTGATATTCTCACAAGTGGGGTATCCCTAGCTTCCAGGCTTACACAACACAACAAACAGTGGTCAATTGAGTCTCGCAACGGCGAGGCCAGAATAAAATTGACCTGAAAAGAAGAAATATCTAAATGAGTGTAGCCTGGAACAGAACAAAAATGGGCTTAGGAGGGTTGGAGTTGGATTCTAAACCCCAAAGAAGTTCTGCAGCCCCGACTGCCTAAACCGACTGACGAGTCGGCTATTGCTGAAGGCAGTAGTAAGATGAAAATGTGTGGACTGATGACCACACCGCAGCTTTGCAGATCTCTTCAATAGTGACTGATCTTAGATGAGCCACCGACTCAGCCATGGCTCTAATTTTGTGAGCCGTGACATGGCCTTCTAGAGTCAGTCCAGCTTGGACAAAAATGAAGGAGATGCACTCTGCTATCCAAGAAGAAATTATGCAGTTTCCGACAGCAACTGGCATTAAAAGAAATAAACAACTGGGCGGACCGTCCGAGGGAGCTCGTCTGCTCCACGCAAAAAGTGCGGAGCTTGCTTTCTCCAGGGCTTGTAAGATGAGGGAGAAAGAATGTTGGCAAGACAACTGACTGGATCAGCTGGTACTCTGATACCAGCGCCACTAAGAACTTTGTCTGCATGCAGAGAACTACTCTGTTAAGATGAGAAGTAAGGTAAGGCGCTTGAGCTACTAGAGACCGAAGCTCACCGACCTTACGAGTTGAAGGAACAGCCACTAAGGAAAACGACCTTCCAGGTCCAATACTTCAGATGGCAGGAATCCAGTGGCCCGAATTGAGCTTGCAGCAGCTGGATGAAAACGACATTGGGACCCCAAGATACTGGATAAGGAGTGATAGGAACTCTGACCGAAGCATAAGAGCCAACTGTCAAAATTATTGTGGGTGCTAAGCCCAAGAGAAATAATCTCCCCTAGACACATACAAGGAATTCTCTAAATATTGGGGGAGAGATAAACCTCTCGTGAAGTGGACAGCTAAAGGCTGACTTTTCACACGTTGATGATAAGCTCTATTGCACAAAGATGAATACTGACAGAGTTGGTCTTGAGACCAGACTCAGACAGGTGTAGAAAGAACTCAAGCAAGGTCTGTATAAGACAAGATGCAGGATCTAGGGCCTTGCTGTCACACTAGACGGCAAACCTCTTCCATGAAAAAGAATAACACCTCTTTGTGAAATCTTTTCTGAAAGCAAGCAAGAGTCGGGAGACACTCTGGAAAACTCAACGAAACCCCACTCTCAACATCCAGACCGTGTGAGCCAGAGATTGGAGGTTGGGATGTAGAAGTGCCCCCTCGTTCTGCGTAATGAGAGCTGGAAAACATTCCAACTCCAGAAGAAGAGGGAATCCTATCTGACGCAGCTAGAAAAGAGCAATCAGAATCATGGCTCCACAATCTTGCTTGAGAAACAGCAAAGTCTTTTCCACCAGATGTATGGGAGGATACGCATACGGAAAACCTGTCTCCCAAAGAAGGAGAAAGGCATCCGATGGTAGCCTGCCGTGAACCTGCAGCCTGGAACAGAACTGAGGGACTTTGCGATTGGACTAAGTAGCAAAAGATCCACTGAGGGGTCTTTCGAACTATAGGCATGCTCAACTGTAGCATTATCCTGCTCAGCCTGTCGGCCAGACTGCTGTTTACTCCAATTAGATAAGTGGCTTGGAGAAAACATGCCGCATTGCGGGCCCACCGCTACATCTGCATGGCATCCTAACTCAGAGGGCAAGATCCAGTACTCCTTTGTTATCGAGTACATCACAACCCGATTGTTTGTTGAATTAAAATAATTTGGTTGGATAGCCAGGAGGGATGCAACCTTCGTCAGCAGCTTTTGACTGAGTAAGATGCCTCAGAATCAAAATAGAGAGAATTAACTACCTCTGAGGGGAATACCGAAGACTGGCGAACAGTCGGGTTACATCCTCTAGATACCCTAAACTTGATACCACTGGGAAGCTAGGATGCACTGAGCGGATGTCATGTGCAAAAGTGCCATGGGAGTTACATGAACTGCGGAAGCCATGTGTCTAGAAGTCTCAATATGTACTGTGCTGTAATCTGTTGAGACGGGCAATCATCGTGTTAAGGGAACACATGCACTCCCAGTCCATGAAGATACGCTGCAACAACAGCCAGGCACTAGGAAAAAAACATACTCTGGATGCAAAGAGAGAATAAGTATCCTGTAAATCCAGAGAGCATAACCAATCGTTTTCCTGAAGTATGGGAAGAAGGATGCCCAGGGAAAGCATCCTGAACCAAATCTGTTTAGGCCCCTTATGTCTATGATGGGACGCAACCCACAAAGAAAGACCTGGAATAGAATCTCAACCCTTCTTGCCCTGGTGGAACGGGCTCGACTGCATTGGCGCTGAGAAAAGCAGAGAGTTCCTCTGCAAGTACTCACTTTTGATGGAAGCTAAAGGATTAAGCTTCCAATGAACAATGTGGAGGGTTTGATTCCAGATTGAGAATGTATCCTAACCGGACTAGTTGAAAAACCCCACCGGTTGGAGGATAAAAGAAGTCACCTTTGGTGGAGAAAATGTAAACTTCCCCCCCGACAGGCAGAATGGCCGGTACGGACATTTTTTTTTTTTTTTTTTTTTAGTGGCTATACTGAATTGGAGCCAGTCAAAAACTCCTCTGTTTCCTGGGGAATAGCTGCAGGGGCCTGATTAGGTGCACGCCGCTGACTAGAACGAGCGTGCTGAGGCATAGCCCGAACCGGCTGTCGAGAAGTAGGAGTATAGGTACGACCCCTTAAGGCACAAGGAAAACTACTCCTCTCTCTAAAGAACTTCCAAGATGAGGAAGTGTATGTACAGCATATCTACAGTTTTCTGCTGAGTCTCCTCCTCCAGGAGAGAGGCACACAGTCATGAGAGTCTGCGCATCACTGTACCTAGAGCAGAAATCTAGGTGTTACATTACAAGTGTCGAAAATGCCCTTGGACAGGAACCTGCGACACACCGTGTGCTACCTGACCACTTGGTGAAAAGGTCTAGCCTACTCCGGTGGGAATGCTCGTAAAGATCTGACAAGACTTGATTTGGGATGCGATCATGCCAGCCTGGTACGCCATTCTCCAAAAGAGGCTAAGGATGTATGCTCTGGCCCCGGGGGCGCCGAAGTAAGTTCTTAGAACTCCTATCTGTTCTGAGTGCAGAAGACTCAGGTGAAGATAGTAGTCCAGGACCTCTAGCATCTGGGCATTGGGATTCACAATCTCCACTGTAATGTCAGATGACCATCATTGAACTGAACTAACTACTCAAACAGAGCAGCTCAGATCCAAACACGTCCGATATGGAGGCTACTATGGGTCGAGAAGTTGCCCCAGTAGGGTGCGAACACCCATACCAGAGGCAGCATCGGTGAAGGAGACCAGGTGAAAAGCCAGATGCCGCAGGAGGCGGTAGCACCCATGGCATCCAATGGTACCCATGGTCCCGAAGCCAAGGACAAAGTCTGGAAATGCAAGGGAATCGAAAACCAGACTGCTAGACCATGGCACCGACGGTACCGATGATACACATGGTACCGATGATACACATGGTACCGATGGTACCCATGGTACTTGGTACCGATGATAGTCATGGTATCTGGTATCGATGGTACCCATGATACCTGGTACCGATGGTAGCCATGACATGTGGTACCATGGTACCATGATATCCGGCACCAACAGCACCGACGGTACCGATGGTACACATGGCATCGACGGTGCTCATGACACCTGGTACCAATGGCACCCATGGCACCGATGGTACCTGGTCATGATATCTGGTATCGATGGTACTCATGGTGCCGACGGCATCCATGATACCTGATACCCATGTATCCACGGTACCGACGATACCTGATACTATGGTACCGTTGGCAGTCATGATACTCGGTACCGTATGGGCGATGATACCTGGTACCGATAGTCGATGGTGCCCATGATACCTGGTGCCGATGGTGCCCATGATTCCCGGTACCGACAGCACCCATGGCACCGATGACACTCGGCATCAAACGGCACCCATGGTACCGATGATACCCGGTGCCGACGGGACCCATGGTACCGATGATACCCGGTACCGACGGGGACCCATGACACCGACCATGTACCAATGTAGTTGGTATCGATACTCCTCGGGTACCGACGCACCGATGATATTCGGTACCGACAGTACCCATGGCCC
>NW_021963422.1:0-99801 GCF_901765095.1 Microcaecilia unicolor
GCGCTGCCGGCCAGATGTTTAAGAAAACACACTTAGGCAGGAAAAAAGGACTTAAGCCATTGTGCTCATCACTGCTTTGAAGGCAGATGCCTATATGCCACCAGTACTAGCTTGTATCTGGTTTTCCCTTTTCTGTGCTTCTCTTCATGATTCTAATCCATTCTGCTGCAAACAAAGCAGATTTGGAATCCAAAGGGAACTAGGAAAACCTCCTCCTATTCTATCTGCAGGGCCAAAATTTGCTATCTGCTGTGACTCGGAGTCCAACCGAGGTTGCTGCGGCCACAACGCAGAGTACTAACCACTATACGATCACAGCCAGCCACCTTACAGCTTTCCTGTGGTGCTTTCTGTATGCTACAGTTAAAGTGGCCTGTAGCCAGAGGAACAGCACCATCTGCTGTCTTTACCGAACCTTGTTTTGTTACTTTCAACAAGCTTGCAGCAAGCATGTGCTGGTGAAAGCTCTAGTAGGGCCTTCCACAATACAGATTGTCACACTTCAGTTGCCCTTTAATGAGCTTGCTAATCCTCTGAGTGTGTCATAAAGAGAAACTCTCCTTTTCCAGTTTGTGCCAGCATTTTGTTTAGGATTAATGTCATCAGCCCTATGACAGATGTGAGAAAACGTAGAGAAAGAACTTTACTACAGAGAGAGCGAAATATTCCTACCGTGAAGGAAAACCCTCCACTGAAAGCTAGCGCTGCCGGCCAGATGTTTAAGAAAACACACTTAGGCAGGAAAAAAGGACTTAAGCCATTGTGCTCATCACTGCTTTGAAGGCAGATGCCTATATGCCACCAGTACTAGCTTGTAGCTGGTTTTCCCTTTCCTGTGCTTCTCTTCATGTTTCTAATCCATTTTTTCTGGAAACAAAGCAGATTTGGAATACAACCTGAACTAGGAAAACCTCCTCCTATTTTATCTGCAGGGCCAAAAGTTGCTACCTGCTGTGACTCGGAGTCGAACCGAGGTTGCTGCGGCCACAACGCAGAGTACTAACCACTATACGATCACAGCCAACCACCTTACAGCTTTCCTGTGGTGTTTTCTGTATGCTACAGTTAAAGTGGCCTGTAGCCAGAGGAACAGCACCATCTGCTGTCTTTACCGAGCCTTGTTTTGTTACTTTCAACAAGCTTGCAGCAAGCATGTGCTGGTGAAAGCTCTAGTAGGGCCTTCCACAATACAGATTGTCACATTTCAATTGCCCTTTAATGAGCTTGCTAATCCTCTGAGTGTGTCATAAAGAGAGACTCTCCTTTTCCAGTTTGTGCGAGCATTTTGTTTAGGATTAATGTCATCAGCCCTATGACAGATGTGAGAAAACGTAGAGAAAGAACTTTACTGCAGAGAGAGCGAAATATTCCTACCGTGAAGGAAAACACTCCACTGAAAGCTAGCGCTGCCGGCCAGATGTTTAAGAAAACACACTTAGGCAGGAAAAAAGGACTTAAGCCATTGTGCTCATCACTGCTTTGAAGGCAGATGCCTATATGCCACCAGTACTAGCTTGTATTTGGTTTTCCCTTTCCTGTGCTTCTCTTCATGATTCTAATCCATTCTGCTGGAAACAAAGCAGATTTGGAATCCAAAGGGAACTAGGAAAACCTCCTCCTATTCTATCTGCAGGGCCCAAATTTGCTACCTGCTGTGACTCGGAGTTGAACCGAGGTTGCTGCAGCCACAACGCAGAGTACTAACCACTATACGATTACAGCCTACCACCTTACAGCTTTCCTGTGGTGTTTTCTGTATGCTACAGTTAAAGTGGCCTGTAGCCAGAGGAACAGCACCATCTGCTGTCTTTACCGAGCCTTGTTTTGTTACTTTCAACAAGCTTGCAGCAAGCATGTGCTGGTGAAAGCTCTAGTAGGGCCTTCCACAATACAGATTGTCACATTTCAATTGCCCTTTAATGAGCTTGCTAATCCTCTGAGTGTGTCATAAAGAGAGACTCTCCTTTTCCAGTTTGTGCGAGCATTTTGTTTAGGATTAATGTCATCAGCCCTATGACAGATGTGAGAAAACGTAGAGAAAGAACTTTACTGCAGAGAGAGCGAAATATTCCTACCGTGAAGGAAATCCCTCCACTGAAAGCTAGCGCTGCCGGCCAGATGTTTAAGAAAACACACTTAGGCAGGAAAAAAGGACTTAAGCCATTGTGCTCATCACTGCTTTGAAGGCAGATGCCTATATGCCACCAGTACTAGCTTGTATCTGGTTTTCCCTTTCCTGTGCTTCTCTTCATGATTCTAATCCATTCTGCTGGAAACAAAGTAGATTTGGAATCCAAAGGGAACTAGGAAAACCTCCTCCTATTCTATCTGCAGGGCCAAAATTTGCTATCTGCTGTGACTCGGAGTCCAACCGAGGTTGCTGCGGCCACAACGCAGAGTACTAACCACTATACGATCACAGCCAGCCACCTTACAGCTTTCCTGTGGTGCTTTCTGTATGCTACAGTTAAAGTGGCCTGTAGCCAGAGGAACAGCACCATCTGCTGTCTTTACCGAACCTTGTTTTGTTACTTTCAACAAGCTTGCAGCAAGCATGTGCTGGTGAAAGCTCTAGTAGGGCCTTCCACAATACAGATTGTCACACTTCAATTGCCCTTTAATGAGCTTGCTAATCCTCTGAGTGTGTCATAAAGAGAAACTCTCCTTTTCCAGTTTGTGCCAGCATTTTGTTTAGGATTAATGTCATCAGCCCTATGACAGATGTGAGAAAACGTAGAGAAAGAACTTTACTACAGAGAGAGCGAAATATTCCTACCGTGAAGGAAAACCCTCCACTGAAAGCTAGCGCTGCCGGCCAGATGTTTAAGAAAACACACTTAGGCAGGAAAAAAGGACTTAAGCCATTGTGCTCATCACTGCTTTGAAGGCAGATGCCTATATGCCACCAGTACTAGCTTGTATCTGGTTTTCCCTTTCCTGTGCTTCTCTTCATGATTCTAATCCATTCTGCTGCAAACAAAGCAGATTTGGAATCCAAAGGGAACTAGGAAAACCTCCTCCTATTCTATCTGCAGGGCCAAAATTTGCTATCTGCTGTAACTCGGAGTCCAACCGAGGTTGCTGCGGCCACAACGCAGAGTACTAACCACTATACGATCACAGCCAGCCACCTTACAGCTTTCCTGTGGTGCTTTCTGTATGCTACAGTTAAAGTGGCCTGTAGCCAGAGGAACAGCACCATCTGCTGTCTTTACCGAACCTTGTTTTGTTACTTTCAACAAGCTTGCAGCAAGCATGTGCTGGTGAAAGCTCTAGTAGGGCCTTCCACAATACAGATTGTCACACTTCAATTGCCCTTTAATGAGCTTGCTAATCCTCTGAGTGTGTCATAAAGAGAAACTCTCCTTTTCCAGTTTGTGCGAGCATTTTGTTTAGGATTAATGTCATCAGCCCTATGACAGATGTGAGAAAACGTAGAGAAAGAACATTACTGCAGAGAGAGCGAAATATTCCTACCGTGAAGGAAAACCCTCCACTGAAAGCTAGCGCTGCCGGCCAGATGTTTAAGAAATCACACTTAGGCAGGAAAAAAGGATTTAAGCCATTGTGCTCATCACTCCTTTGAAGGCAGATGCCTATATGCCACCAGTACTAGCTTGTAGCTGGTTTTCCCTTTCCTGTGCTTCTCTTCATGTTTCTAATCCATTTTTTCTGGAAACAAAGCAGATTTGGAATACAACCTGAACTAGGAAAACCTCCTCCTATTTTATCTGCAGGGCCAAAAGTTGCTTCCTGCTGTGACTCGGAGTTGAACCGAGGTTGCTGCGGCCACAACGCAGAGTACTAACCTCTATACGATCACAGCCAACCACCTTACAGCTTTCCTGTGGTGTTTTCTGTATGCTACAGTTAAAGTGGCCTGTAGCCAGAGGAACAGCACCATCTGCTGTCTTTACCGAGCCTTGTTTTGTTACTTTCAACAAGCTTGCAGCAAGCATGTGCTGGTGAAAGCTCTAGTAGGGCCTTCCACAATACAGATTGTCACATTTCAATTGCCCTTTAATGAGCTTGCTAATCCTCTGAGTGTGTCATAAAGAGAGACTCTCCTTTTCCAGTTTGTGCGAGCATTTTGTTTAGGATTAATGTCATCAGCCCTATGACAGATGTGAGAAAACGTAGAGAAAGAACTTTACTGCAGAGAGAGCGAAATATTCCTACCGTGAAGGAAAACCCTCCACTGAAAGCTAGCGCTGCCGGCCAGATGTTTAAGAAAACACACTTAGGCAGGAAAAAAGGATTTAAGCCATTGTGCTCATCACTCCTTTGAAGGCAGATGCCTATATGCCACCAGTACTAGCTTGTAGCTGGTTTTCCCTTTCCTGTGCTTCTCTTCATGTTTCTAATCCATTTTTTCTGGAAACAAAGCAGATTTGGAATACAACCTGAACTAGGAAAACCTCCTCCTATTTTATCTGCAGGGCCAAAAGTTGCTACCTGCTGTGACTCGGAGTCGAACCGAGGTTGCTGCGGCCACAACGCAGAGTACTAACCACTATACGATCACAGCCAACCACCTTACAGCTTTCCTGTGGTGTTTTCTGTATGCTACAGTTAAAGTGGCCTGTAGCCAGAGGAACAGCACCATCTGCTGTCTTTACCGAGCCTTGTTTTGTTACTTTCAACAAGCTTGCAGCAAGCATGTGCTGGTGAAAGCTCTAGTGGGGCCTTCCACAATACAGATTGTCACATTTCAATTGCCCTTTAATGAGCTTGCTAATCCTCTGAGTGTGTCATAAAGAGAGACTCTCCTTTTCCAGTTTGTGCGAACATTTTGTTTAGGATTAATGTCATCAGCCCTATGACAGATGTGAGAAAACGTAGAGAAAGAACTTTACTGCAGAGAGAGCGAAATATTCCTACCGTGAAGGAAAACACTCCACTGAAAGCTAGCGCTGCCGGCCAGATGTTTAAGAAAACACACTTAGGCAGGAAAAAAGGACTTAAGCCATTGTGCTCATCACTGCTTTGAAGGCAGATGCCTATATGCCACCAGTACTAGCTTGTATTTGGTTTTCCCTTTCCTGTGCTTCTCTTCATGATTCTAATCCATTCTGCTGGAAACAAAGCAGATTTGGAATCCAAAGGGAACTAGGAAAACCTCCTCCTATTCTATCTGCAGGGCCCAAATTTGCTACCTGCTGTGACTCGGAGTTGAACCGAGGTTGCTGCGGCCACAACGCAGAGTACTAACCACTATACGATTACAGCCAACCACCTTACAGCTTTCCTGTGGTGTTTTCTGTATGCTACAGTTAAAGTGGCCTGTAGCCAGAGGAACAGCACCATCTGCTGTCTTTACCGAGCCTTGTTTTGTTACTTTCAACAAGCTTGCAGCAAGCATGTGCTGGTGAAAGCTCTAGTAGGGCCTTCCACAATACAGATTGTCACATTTCAATTGCCCTTTAATGAGCTTGCTAATCCTCTGAGTGTGTCATAAAGAGAGACTCTCCTTTTCCAGTTTGTGCGAGCATTTTGTTTAGGATTAATGTCATCAGCCCTATGACAGATGTGAGAAAACGTAGAGAAAGAACTTTACTGCAGAGAGAGCGAAATATTCCTACCGTGAAGGAAATCCCTCCACTGAAAGCTAGCGCTGCCGGCCAGATGTTTAAGAAAACACACTTAGGCAGGAAAAAAGGACTTAAGCCATTGTGCTCATCACTGCTTTGAAGGCAGATGCCTATATGCCACCAGTACTAGCTTGTATCTGGTTTCCCTTTCCTGTGCTTCTCTTCATGATTCTAATCCATTCTGCTGGAAACAAAGTAGATTTGGAATCCAAAGGGAACTAGGAAAACCTCCTCCTATTCTATCTGCAGGGCCAAAATTTGCTATCTGCTGTGACTCGGAGTCCAACCGAGGTTGCTGCGGCCACAACGCAGAGTACTAACCACTATACGATCACAGCCAGCCACCTTACAGCTTTCCTGTGGTGCTTTCTGTATGCTACAGTTAAAGTGGCCTGTAGCCAGAGGAACAGCACCATCTGCTGTCTTTACCGAACCTTGTTTTGTTACTTTCAACAAGCTTGCAGCAAGCATGTGCTGGTGAAAGCTCTAGTGGGGCCTTCCACAATACAGATTGTCACATTTCAATTGCCCTTTAATGAGCTTGCTAATCCTCTGAGTGTGTCATAAAGAGAGACTCTCCTTTTCCAGTTTGTGCGAACATTTTGTTTAGGATTAATGTCATCAGCCCTATGACAGATGTGAGAAAACGTAGAGAAAGAACTTTACTGCAGAGAGAGCGAAATATTCCTACCGTGAAGGAAAACACTCCACTGAAAGCTAGCGCTGCCGGCCAGATGTTTAAGAAAACACACTTAGGCAGGAAAAAAGGACTTAAGCCATTGTGCTCATCACTGCTTTGAAGGCAGATGCCTATATGCCACCAGTACTAGCTTGTATTTGGTTTTCCCTTTCCTGTGCTTCTCTTCATGATTCTAATCCATTCTGCTGGAAACAAAGCAGATTTGGAATCCAAAGGGAACTAGGAAAACCTCCTCCTATTCTATCTGCAGGGCCAAAATTTGCTATCTGCTGTGACTCGGAGTCGAAAGGCAGAGTACTAACTACTATACGATCACAGCCAGCCACCTTACAGCTTGCCCATGGTACTTTTTGTATGCTACAGTTAAAGTGGCCTGTAGCAGAGGAACAGCACCATCTGCTGTCTTTGCCGAGCCTTGTTTTGTTACTTTCAACAAGTTTGCAGCAAGCATGTGCTGGTGAAAGCTCTAGTAGGGCCTTCCCAGGGCCGTGCCTAGGGTCTCTGGCGCCCCCCTGCAGACTATCAGTTGGCGCCCCTACCCCCCGTGAAAATGATCACCCCCCCCCCCCCGGTGAAAATGATCGCTCACCACTTGCCACACTGACAGGAATTGTCAGCAATATTCTTAGAAACAAATTGCTATACATTGCAAAATAAGATAGCAGATGTAAATTCTCAAAGTGGACATATTCCAAACGCTAGACAAAAATTAAACTGAACCCCCAAGATGCCAGACTGCATACAATGCAACACCACAGAAACAGAAAATGTCCCCTAGTACTGTGCAAAATATAAAGACTGCAGATGTAAATTTGAAAAAAACTAACAAGAACCAATCACCACTTTACAAATTAACAAATAGAAATAAAACAAATATAGAAAATAAAATAATACCATTTTATTGGACTAATACATTTAGCTTTCAGAGGCCAAAACATCCTTCCTCAGGTCAATACAGTATAGTGCTGTTACAGTATCCTATCCTGACCTGAGGAAGGGGGTTTTGTTCTCCGAAAGTTAGTCAAAATGTATTAAAATTAGTCCAATAAAAAGATTACCTATTATAAACATTTATTAACACAGCTACAATACTACTATATCCTAAAGCAAAAAAATAAAAGTAAATATTTTATTTACAGTTTGTTGTCTCTGGTTTCTGCTTTCCTCATCTTCTTTTCACTGTCTTCCTTCCTTCCATCCAGCATCTGTCTTTGTTCTCTCTCTGCCATCCAGTGTCTGCCCTCTCTGCTGTCCCCTTCATCCAATGTCTGCCCTCTCTCCCTGCTCCTTCCATCTACATCTGCCCTCTATCTCAGCACCTTCCATCCACCATCTGCCCCTGTCTGCCCTCTCTCTCCCCCTTCCATTCACTGTCTGCCCTTTCTATCGCTTCCATCCACTGTCTGCCCTTTCTCTCTGTCCGCTCAATCCACCATTTGCCCTCCCTCTCCCATCCATCTAAGGTCTGCCCTCCCTCTGACTCCCCCTTCCATCTAGGATCTGTCCCCTCTCTCTGCCCCTTTTTTTCAGCCCCCAGTTCCAGCCCCACTATCCCACCAGTCCCCAGTTTCAGCCCTAGCCCTTTTCTCCCACCAGTCTTGAGCTTCGGCCCCCAGCCACTTCTCCCTGTCCCCTTTTCAGCCCCCAGTTTCAAACCCAGCCCTTTTCTCTCACTAGTCCCAAGCTTCAGCCCCAGCCACTTCTCCCTGTCTTCTTTTCAGCCCCCAGTCCCCACAGTTTCAGCTCTTGTCCCTTTTCAGCCCCCAGTCCCAGTACTAGCCCCCTTATCCCACCTACCCTCCTTTTCAGCCCCCAGTTCCAGCTCCAGCTCCCTTCATCCACATGCCTTGCATTAGGGCCTCCCCTTTCAGCCCCAGACCCCATCTGGGCTCCCCTCCCCATCCCCTTCTCCCATCTGGGCACCCCATCCCCTTCTCCCATCTGGGCACCCCAACCCCTTCTCCCATCTGGGTTCCCCACCCCATCCCCTTCTGTCATCTGGGCACCCCACCCCATCCCCTTCTGCCATCTGGGCTCCCCTCCCCTTCTGTCATCTGGGCACCCCACCCAATCCCCTTCTGTCATCTGGGCTCCCCACCCCATCCCCTTCTGCCATCTGGGCTCCCCTCCCCTTCTGTCATCTGGGCACCCCACCCAATCCCCTTCTGTCATCTGGGCTCCCCTCCCCATCCCCTTCTGTCATCTGGGCACCCCATCCCCTTCTCCCATCTGGGCTCCCCACCCCATCCCCTTCTCCCATCTGGGCTCCCCACCCCATTCCCTTCTGTCATCTGGGCACCCCTGATCCGACCCGACTACCAGCTCCGTCGAGATGACAGCGGGTGGGGGGGGGGTGCTCCGCTCCCGCTGCTCCCACCCTACCTTCTTTTAAAAAAGAAATCAGTAAAGCGGCGTGGCAGGCAGCACAGCTTCGCGTCTGCCCTGCTTGTAAAACAAGTAGATCTCCTTGTCGGGCCTTCGCTCACTGGGTCCCGCCCTCCTCTGAGGTAACTTCCTATTTCCTCGAGGGCGGGACCCAGTGAGCGAAGGCCCGACAAGGAGATCTACTTGTTTTACAAGCAGGGCAGACGCGAAGCTGTGCTGCCTGCCACGCCGCTTTACTGATTTCTTTTTTAAAAGAAGGTAGGGTGGGAGCAGCGGGAGCGGCGCACCCCCCACCCGCTGACACCCGGGGCGCATCGCCCCCACCGCGCTCTTGGTTCCCTCAGTGTCCGCCTTCTTCTGACGTCAGAAGAAGGCGGGACACTGAGGGAACCAATGAGTGCAAGGGAAGGGAGACGTCGGCAGCGCTTTCACCGACGCTGCTGCAGCGGCTGCGACCGAGGTAATTTAAAGTCCTCGGGGGCGCGGGGCGAGGGTAAGCACCGCGGTGGCGCCCTCCAGAGGTGGGCGCCCCCCTGCGGCGCTTACCTCGCTTACCGCATCGGCACGGCCCTGGGCCTTCCACAATACAGATTGTCACATTTCAATTGCCCTTTAATGAGCTTGCTAACCCTTGAGTGTGTCATAAAGAGAGACTCTCCTTTTTCAGTTTGTGCGAGCATTTTGTTTAGGATTAATGTCATCAGCCCTATGACAGATGTGAGAAAACGTAGAGAAAGAACGTTACTGCAGAGAGAGCGAAATATTCCTACCGTGAAGGAAAACCCTCCACTGAAAGCTAGCGCTGCCGGCCAGATGTTTAAGAAAACACACTTAGGCAGGAAAAAAGGACTTAAGCCATTGTGCTCATCACTGCTGCTTGTCCATGGTGCTTTCTGTATGCTACAGTTAAAGTGGCCTGTAGCCAGAGGAACAGCACCATCTGCTGTCTTTACCGAGCCTTGTTTTGTTACTTTCAACAAGCTTGCAGCAAGCATGTGCTGGTGAAAGCTCTAGTAGGGCTTTCCACAATACAGATTGTCACACTTCAATTGCCCTTTAATGAGCTTTTTAATCCTCTGAGTGTGTCATAAAGAGAGACTCTCCTTTTCCAGTTTGTGCGAGCACTTTGTTTAGGATTAATGTCATCAGCGTAATGCGGTGGGGCATTACGCAACAAGTGGAGGACAGAGGGGAGAAGCTGGCGCAATCGCATACCGGGAATTCCCATCCATGCCAGTGTAACCCCTCTTCTGTCCAACTCGAGGTGTCGGCCCGGCCTCCTGTCCGTCAGACGCTTGGATGCATTGGCGATATAGGAGTGTCTGATGATCCACACCCTTTTGCGCAGCTGGAGACCTGCGAGAGGAAGGAGAATGGTTAAGTGGATTGTACATGGCGCAGGGGGGGAGGTGGTCTGATATAGGTTCGGAATGCTGCTGACCTCCAGCGGCCTAGCTGTTTGACTGCTTGTGTGGAGAGGCCATATTGGAAGGCAGTAGTTGCCGCCCCTATCCTGAACAAATGTGTCCCATAGTTGTCTGTGACCTGACCTGCTTCAAGGAGAGCTTGTCGGAAGACAGCCGTGAACTGGAATCTTGTGAGCGGGCTGGCATCCTGATGGACCAGAAGGGGTGTGCCTGCTAATGGTCTAGCCACTATGTAGGTGGTGAGATTGGCTAGTGGGCAGGTCGGCAAGTCCATGACACCCTTGAGTGTGATGGTGTGTCCCCTACCCGCCTGATCCGTTTTGGACCTGGCGACTCGCAGGGAGACAGATCCATGTGTAATGGCAACATCTGCCATCTGTAATCCTCCAATTGGTGTCGTCTTGGATTGTACCACCAACTCGCTTATGCGCAGCGCAGCAAAGAAAGCCATGGAGAAGGCCGCCCTGAATAGCGCAGTCTCTTATCCATTCTTGCACACTCGTTCAAGCGCTAACCATAGATGATGGAGCAGGTTGTGTGTGACCGGCCGCCTGGTGTCTGGGCGCATCGGGGCGAACCGCGTCCATCCTTTCAACAGCTCCGGATTAGGAAGCTGGCACGAGGGTTGCCCCAAACGTGAAGCATGGCGTAGAAGGAGAAGCTGCGATGCGTGAAGCAGTTGCTATCCTGGAGACCCCTGCTTCGAATGCATCCGTGATGTACTGGGCCATAAGTTGGTCCGGGACTGGTCCTCCTGTCCATCCATGACCTTGAAGGTGTTCACATACTTGGTGAAAAGCACGTCGATACTTGTGCAGAGTAGAACTGGCTAATGAGCTGGTGACGAGTAGGTGCATGGTGTTGTTACTAGCTGCCATAGATGCTCGGGGACTGGAGTTGGCTCCTTGCTTGCTGAGGGGGCCAGCTGCTAGAAAAGAGAAAAGTTAAAGCGTGAGAGAGCATCAGCTATGCAGTTATCAACCCCAGGTACGTGCTTTGCTCGCGCCGTCAGGTTAAGCTGCAAGCAGCACAGCACGAAATGTTGCAGGAGCGCTGCAGTGTGTGGACAATGCGCCGTTTGCATGTTTATGATTTCCACTACCGCTGCGTTGTCTGACCAAAGGATGACACTTCTGTTAGCCAAGGCAGGGCCCCAGACGTTGACCGCTGCGACAATGGGGAACAGCTCAAGGAAGGTGATGTTCTTGGTGAGGCCGTTGCGTACCCAATGCGACGGCCATGGGACCACGAACCATTCTCTGTTGTAGTAAGCTCCGCACCCCACGGCCCCGGCAGCGTCCGTATAGAGGTTAAGGTCCACGCTAGAAGTTGGGGCCGATTGCTTGAGAGCTCTCCCATTGAAGTTTTCCAGGAAGCGCAGCCAGATGATCAGATCCTGCTTCATGGGAAGGGTTATGCACAAGTGATGGTGCTTGCGTGAGATGCCGGCTGTAGCTGAGGCAAGTCTGCGGACAAACACCCTACCCATGGGGAGAACCCTACAGGCAAAGTTGAGGGAGCCAATTAGGGATTGCATCTTGTACAGGGTGAGCTTGGATGAATGCAGAGCAGTGAGGATTTTTTGCGTTAACCCCTGCAGCTTGTCCTCGGGGAGTTTGGTGGTCCGAGTTACCGAATCGATCTCTATTCCCAAGAAGGTAATGGTCGTGCAGGGCCCTGTGGTTTTGCTACTTACGATCGGCACCCCAAACTCGCGGGCTACTTTGTAGAAGTCTTCCATGAGGTCTCTGCAGGTGCTGGAGTTGCGTGGGCCGACGAAGAAGAAGTCGTCCAAGTAATGAACGATGGTGCTCGCTGTCGACCATTGGGCCACCACCCAATGCAAGAAGGTGCTAAAGGCCTCAAAGAGATTGCAGGAAACTACGCATCCCATGGGCATGCATCTGTCAAAGTAAAACTGCTTCTCGTGCAAGAACCCTAAAAGTGGGAAACAGTCTGGGTGGACTGGGAGGAGACGGAAAGCAGATTCAATATCGACTTTGGCCATGAGCGCCTCCGGACCCGCCTCTCTTACCAGGTCCAACGCTGCATCAAAAGACATGTATTGGACAGACATCAAGCCTTCAGGTATGGAGTCGTTCACTGATTGTCCGGGGGGGTATGACAGGTTGTGGATGAGGCGATACTTGCCTTGCTCTTTTTTGGGGACGGCGGTGAGGAGGGAGACAAACATTCTCGGGAAAGGGGGATGATGGAATGGGCCTGCCACACGGCCAGCTGCCCGTTCACTTGCTAGTTTGTCAGATATGATGTGGGCAAGGCGGGGCCTGGAACGCGATGGTGATGCAGACGGACAGAATGGTATGGTGCCCTGAAATGGTATGAGAAACCCATTGCGGAAGCCGCGCGAGAGCAAGATCGCAGCCTGTCATTTGGGGTATCTCTCCAGCCAAGGCATCATGGCATTCAAACTGATGGGAGTGGGGGCCCTAGTGATCAGCTCATGGTTTTTGCATCCCCCCCGCCTCTGTGCTGGTTTTTTAGGACAAACGGCAAGGGGGTATGGGGCTCCGTATGTGGCACACAGGTGCTTGAATTTGCAGACATGAATGTTGCAGGTGCCTTTGTCGTACTTCCAGCAGACCTCTCGGGAGAGCGTGGTAGGCCTCCCGTGCCTGTTCCCCGACGGGGGTGCTTTATGCCGGTAGGCACGCTTAGTTGTACTGTTGGTTCGTGTGAGGACATTCCGCAACCACAGGCTGCCGTCATCCGTATCCCACAACATCTTCGGGGTTTGCTTCCATTTTGTCCCTAAAATGCTCGTCGTAGGCCAGCCAGGCATAGCCCTCATGTTTACGTTAGATGGTCAGGACTGTTTCCAGGTAACAGAGCATGGGGTCAATTTGTTCACGCTGCTTCCTGCACACGATACTCATCATACGTGCGTATGATATTACCCAGCACGCCAGGTTCCGCGGGAGCTCTCTGTTCTGGTCTGGTAACAGGTCGCCCTTTTTTGCGCGTTTCTTAGCATGGCACCTGCGTCTGCCCTCGGCCAGCCTGAAAATGTCAAAATACCTCCGATGCATGACCTTCTTCCGGAGGGATTTGGGAACTCTCTGCCATAGATGCTCTGTGGGGACACCATAGGTGAATGCAGGCGCAATTGCAGGGGGCGGTGCATTAGCGTCCCTGGTAGGGGAGTGAGAGGAAGAAGAGGAAGAGGACGAGGAAGAAGAGGAGGATGAGTCAGAAGACGATGTGGAGCTGGAGCGACCAGATCGCCTACTTTTCTTACCTTTCTTCCTCTGCTTGGACGCCTGGTGCTTCTTTGTTGCGGGGGGGGGGGGGGGGGGGTGGCTGCTTTCCTCCGAAAAGGTGCGATCTCTGGGAGTCCCCACAGTAGCCATATAGCGGCTACTTGATGTCTCTGCTACCTCCTGAGCTGCCATGTAGCCAGGTGTGCGCGTGGCGTCGTGTCTCCCCCGACGCGTGTCGCCAATCATGGGTGCGTAGTGTGGTGAAGCTGAAGATCCGTGTGCGACATCGCGCCTCTCCGGCAGTGTATCTGCCATCAGGAGAGCTGTGTGAGCAGCAATGGTGGGATATGAACCGGCCACCTCTGGTTTAGCAAACCAATGCTCTAGGCCTCTCTGCCACATCACAAGGAGAGAGAGGAAAGAAAAGAAAACACGGAACGAGAGATGTGAGAAAACGTAGAGAAAGAACTTTACTGCACGGAGAGCGAAATATTCCTACCGTGAAGGAAAACCCTCCCCTGAAAGCTAGCGCTGCCGGCCAGATGTTTAAGAAAACACACTTAGGCAGGAAAACAAGGACTTAAGCCATTGTGCTCATCGCTGCTTTGAAGGCAGATACCTATTGTCACGTCGTTGCAAGCGATCTGCAATAGTGAGCCCTTGGGCTGCTGCCAGAGACTGGCAACAGCAGGAAGACCACCCAACAGGGAAGCGCGGACAAACACCAACAGACTGGACAGGAACTACACACTAGAGCAGACTTGGCTTGGCTGGTCTGGAACCAAAAGCGGGAGCAAACTTGGCTTGACTGGACTGGAACCACAAGCTGGAGCGGAGTTGGCTTGTCCGGACCAGAATCACAAGCTGGAGCGGACTTGGCTTGGCCGGACTGGAACCACAAGCTGGAGCGGACTCGGCCTGGCCGGACCAGAACCACAAGCTGGAGCGGACTTGGCCCAGCTGGACTGGAACCACAAGCCAGAGCGGACTCGGCCTGGCCGGACTGGAACCACAAGCTGGAGCGGACTTGGCCCGGCTGGACTGGAACCACAAGCTGGAGCGGACTTGGCTTGACTGGACAGGAACCACAAGCTGGAGCAGACTTGGCTTGGCTGGACTGGAACCACAAACTGGAGTACTCAGGCAAGGCAGACACGAACGGGGAAGGGCTGAAGCTAAGGACAACCAGGGTGGAACAAACAGGCAGGGAACTATAGTGGAAAACAGACAGATCAGGGAAACAATAAGGAACTGGAGCTAGGCAGAGCAGATACAGCAGCAGGGAACTAAAGTTAAAGACACACAGGGCTGAAACAGCAGGAGGGAAACTAGAACTGACAATGAGCAAAACAGCAACAAACAGCAAGGAACTGAAGCTAGGCAGAGCAGATACAGCAGCAATGAACTAAAGTTAAAGACACACCAGGCAAAAACAAACAGAAGAAACTAAAGCTAAGAACACACAAAGCAGATACTAGCAGAGCTAGAGCAGCAACAAACACTCTCAGACAAAAGCATATCTGAAGACCTCTGTTGCAAAGGCAAAGCCTGAAAGTTCCCAGGTGCTTAATAAGGCAATTACAGATGATGTCACTGGTGAGGCTTGACAGCAGAACCACCGGGGCAAGTCTGGAAAGCTGGAACATCAGGACTGGAATGGAACCTGGAAGACATCTGGGAAACAGGAAAAAGCAGTCCACAGCAACCACAGGACCCAGTCACCCGGAGGCAAGGTGAGTGTAGGCATGGAATAAAGTCACAGTCGTGACACCTATATACCATAACAAAAGAATATCTGCAATCATCCAGCTAAAATATTTTGTTGAATGCTTATGGTGAAATCTTTATTTAATTTTTTGATTAGGTGTTTTTCTGTTTGTTGGTAAACCATAAACCATTGTTTATGGTACTTAACATATATAGCAAATTTTGTAAATGGTGCCTTAAGTTGTTTACGCTAATTTGACTGCATACCCTAATTGTGCATACAACTTAATTGAAGAAAAATCCAATCAGTTCCAATAATTAGCAATTAACAACCATTTATTAGCTCTAATTGGCAATAATTTGGATTGAAGCATATATCCAATCTTTAATTCAATGTGCCTAAATCCTGTTGCACATAACAGCTTAGTTGTATTTGTAGCAACTTCTGCACCAAGGCGATGTGAAAGAAAGTAGATCCCAAACCTAGTCCTCTAAAGACTATGGGATCATTCTAGCAAGGTGTAGGAGGTGACTGTGGTATGCAGTGATCTATGTTTTCAAGATACTTGACACAGGTTTTGCGTGCTCTGATTAAAGATGAATTTTTTCAGGGTTGCGGGTTTTCCAAATAGATTGCACCCATGTACCATTTACCTCACCAGCAGAAAGTGAAACAGCATATCGCAATAGGAGATTATCATACTCCATTAATATTCAGTTTGTGTGGATTACAAATATGAGGATCCTGAATGTTGTTGCAATGTTCCTGAGGAGCTGCGAATCCTACATATTTCCACGCTGGGACAGGTCACAGTTTTGCCACTGGTAAATTTGGTGACAGCTGGCTCATGGGTAACACCTATAATATGTAGAAATGGTACAAGAAGCACCAAACTTAAAAAAATATTATGCCAACCTTTTATTCTTTGCAGCTATGTGTTCCATCATCAGTTTCATAGGGCCTGATTCTCAATGGTCTGTTCTCAAAGGGAAGTACAAAACTAAAAAAACGCTAGTGGTCCAGTGACCCAGCATGGCCCAGTCTGCCTGGTCCCTCCCCCCCAACTTGGCTAGGCCAGGCCCAACTCAGGTTTTTTTTGTTGTTGTTTTGCGGGGTGGGGGGTGCTGAGAGGGTCAGTGTCCAGACCATTGGAGTATCAGGGATTTGGAAACTGCATGGGTGAGAGTGGATTGGGTTAGTGGCAGTGCTTGGAAGTAGATACTCCATATTGATGTTGGAAGTCAGTCACAAACAGAAGGGAAAAAAACCTCCATGAATGGAATTCACCAGGCAAAAATAGTGGAGAAAAAAAGGAATCCTCTTGCAGATGGTGTCCAACAAACTTCTTTATTTCAACAAACTTCAAAATTTAAAAGCAGTAACACTCGTGTTTCGGTCCTACCGGCCTGCATCAGGAGTCTAGGAATTAAGTCAAATCCTACATATTCCCAGAAATATCATCAGATGAAGTCTCCACTGGCAATCCTAAAAAAACTTGGACAGCAAACTGCTGGCTTGACATGGTTTTCTCTTTAGGAAGCTGTGTGGCAGGATATGGCTAAACAAGTGTTAGGTGACCTTTTACAGTACCAAATATTTATATGCATGTTTTATTCTGTTTGTTGGGAGATGCTGGATTTTGCTGCAAGCCATGGCTGATGGCTGCGATGGCAGTACCACATACCACCCACAAAGGAACGCTTTAATACTTCGTACATCAAAAGTAGGAATGTAATAGAACACATCTTTGGTTTGCTGAATAGTAGATTCTGCTGTCTACATATTTCAGGAGGGGCATTGAAGTTTTCTCCACAGAAAGTTCTGCAAATGGTTGCAACATGCTGCATGCTTTGCAACTTTGTGCTGAAGCATGGGCTGGAGATCGCCATTAGCCTTGATATGGAAGCAGAGGCAGATTTTCACCCAGCAGCTGCCAATGGGACAGATGCTATCAGGGGAAATGGGATCAGTTGAAATGTTGTAGAACAATCCTTCTCATGTAAGTAAGACAGAGCAATGTTTAGGTTTATTATACCGCTTTCATACATGTCTTTGTTTTGGGTTCGTTAGGTACTAGATCTATTTTGAGAGAAAAGAGAAAAGGGAACCAATTTAAAGGGTCCAGCAGTTGAAATTCCATCCCAGAGTACTTGTCAAATATTTTCCTGAAGTATTTTTGTGCCTGCTCTAGATATATCCCAGATTTGAGAGTGTTTTGCAGGAAAAGGATTTTTGCTACTTCCTAGTTAGCCTACAAAGGCCTGTGGAAAGAGTATTCCAGGCCCGAGAGGAGACATAAATTTGATATCCAATGTGTACTTTTCTGTTACTGTAAAGTTCTGAAAAGGGTTGGTTGGGCAAGGGTCAGGGTGACTTATTTTATTATTGCCTGGCAATTGGTGTTAATTGTGTCAATTGGTGTCAGTTGGTTCAATTAGTGTTAATTGTTGTCAATTGGTTCAATTGGTGTTAATCATGTCAATTGGTATCAGTTGGTTCAATTGGTGTATAATTGGTCTTTAATTGATGTCAAGTGGTTCAATTGTTCTATTGGTGTTTAATTGGTGTCAATTGTTGCAATTGTTCAATTGGTGTTAATTAGTTCAATTGGTTAGTTAGTTAATTAATTAGTTCAATTGGTTAGTTAATTCATTTGCTGTCAGTTGGTGTTAATGGGTTCAATAACTGCACTTTCATTTTTTTTAATGCTATATCAACCACGTACAAATAAATAAACACACATAAAACATTGTACAGCAAAACGCGCAAATCCTTCCCTACCATGAGTTACACCCCTCTCTCTGCCCTGTCCCACTTTTCAGTCTTTCGAAGCATCCCAGCAAGTCCAAAGAAATGTGAGTGAAGCAAAGATTATGAACATTACCATGAGGAGGGTTGGACTGGGCTGGTGTGAGGTACTTAGGGGTGGGAGAAGAGGGGGAGAATGAGGTTTGTTGGCCTTGAACATTAGGGAGCTGCCATGGCTGGTGCTGTGCTGCCCAATATGCTCTACAGCCTGTGAGGCGCTTCAGTGTGTCACAGATTTGGGTGAGCGTATTGCCCGCCAACCCCCCCCCCCCCCAATCTCTGTTATCTCCCTCAGGATGTCAACTAAAATGCTGCTGTTCTACCCCTGAGGTGCAGTTGTGGCTGGATCTACAGCAACAGGGTGCACCTCAGATGTACGTGCACTGGCATCCTGAGGAAGAGTTTCGGAGATGAATACCACCTCATCTTCTTTCTCCTCCTCTTCTGCGATGACTGCCTCACCATCTCTCTCTGCCTATCCAAGAAGGCATGGGGGATGAGAAAGCTGGGTGGGTAGGATTTTGTAAACAGGATGGTTCTTTGATTTTTAATGAAATATACCTTTGTAATATCTATGTTTATGTATATATTTTAGATACTTGATTCCTGAAGCAGGCAATTTTTTTGCCGAAACACAGACTATGTCAAGTCTGTAATATCTGGTTTCTCAATAAATTTAACTTTTACTACAGTTAACCTCTGGAGATCAGTCTGTTTGGTTTGGCCTACATCTCTTCTCTACTCCTTCAATTGTCTTAGCCTTACTATAGGGAACCGCTCCTTGTTTCTTCAGGCATTACTAGTATAATAAACATAAGAAATAGGAATAATTCAGTCTTACTACTTATATTAATAACCTGAAATAACATAGGAGAATAATAGCTTCATAAGGAGACACCCTTCCTTTCTAAAAAAAAACATCTCAATTGTGAAGGTTCAAAAAATATATCAAGTATTTTGAATGGTAATAATGCATTTACAAGGAAATCTCAATTAGAAAGCATAGGCGTAGTTTGACTGTTCCATGGGGGGGGGGGGGGGGCAAAATGTGGGCTGTGACACTTACCATATTCATTTGCATATATACATCTCATAAATATTCATTATGGTTATCTCAAAAAACACTGGATAGGAACCCAGTTTATTGGACAGTGAAGATTTTTTTCACTGAAATGAGCTAGCACCAACAGAAGTTTGTCTCATGGTGCCCCCACTCACATCCCCAAGGGCAGTGCATACTATCCCTCTCCCTTTCCCCTCACACACTTCCCTAGAACATCAATACACCTCCTACTGGGAAAACAGAACAAGTTGGACTGTTACAAATCAATAGGCGGAAAATATACCCTAGCAAAACACCACACCACAAAATGGTCTCGGCAAGCCAAACACCTGACCTTCTATCTCCCCACAATAGCACAAAAGGGGTCAGGGGTCCTACCACTTCTACCCCTTACACACACACACACACACACACACACACACACATACGGCAATTCTATAACACAGCACCTATATTTAGACACCTGATAGGAGTCGATTCTATAAAGGAAGGTAGGCACCTACTTTCCTTCACAGAATAGGAGGCCCGAGAGCTGGTCTCGAAGGGCCCAGTTAAACGAGGGCTGGGCTGGTTCGAGTTGGCTCTGCAGCAGTGGGGGGAAAAAGCGACAGAAAAAGACCTGCCATGTCAGTGCAGGCAGGGCCGGTCTTAAGGCGAGGCGACCGAGGCGGCCGCATAGGGCCTCGCGCTCAGGGGGGCCCCGCGCAGCGCGCCTCTGGTAGCCCCGCCCTGACCGCCCGAGCACCACTCTCCCTCCCTCCCTCCCAAGTTCAGCAACGCGCGACGGCGACGTGGTGGGGGCGCTCCGCCCCAGATGTCAGCGGGTGGTGGTGGGTGGGGGGTGCTCCGAGTCCGCTCCCGGCGCTGCTCGTCCTGTCCTGCCTTTAAAACCCAATTTGAAGCGCTAGAGTAACAGGCAGCAGCGCCTCGCGTCTGCCCTTCTACTAAAAATCTCTTTGACGACGTCATTGGGCCTTCCCACATTGAGTCCCGCCCTCCTCTGAGGTAACTTCTCTACTCCTTCAATTGTCTTAGCCTTACTATAGGGAACCGCTCCTTGTTTCTTCAGGCATTACTAGTATAATAAACATAAGAAATAGGAATAATTCAGTCTTACTACTTATATTAATAACCTGAAATAACATAGGAGAATAATAGCTTCATAAGGAGACACCCTTCCTTTCTAAAAAAAAACATCTCAATTGTGAAGGTTCAAAAAATATATCAAGTATTTTGAATGGTAATAATAACACAGCACCTATATTTAGACACCTGATAGGAGTCGATTCTATAAAGGAAGGTAGGCACCTACTTTCCTTCACAGAATAGGAGGCCCGAGAGCTGGTCTCGAAGGGCCCAGTTAAACGAGGGCTGGGCTGGTTCGAGTCGGCTCTGCAGCAGTGGGGGGAAAAAGCGACAGAAAAAGACCTGCCATGTCAGTGCAGGCAGGGCCGGTCTTAAGGCGAGGCGACCGAGGCGGCCGCATAGGGCCTCGCGCTCAGGGGGGCCCCGCGCAGCGCGCCTCTGGTAGCCCCGCCCTGACCGCCCGAGCACCACTCTCCCTCCCTCCCTCCCAAGTTCAGCAACGCGCGACGGCGACGTGGTGGGGGCGCTCCGCCCCAGATGTCAGCGGGTGGTGGTGGGTGGGGGGTGCTCCGAGTCCGCTCCCGGCGCTGCTCGTCCTGTCCTGCCTTTAAAACCCAATTTGAAGCGCTAGAGTAACAGGCAGCAGCGCCTCGCGTCTGCCCTTCTACTAAAAATCTCTTTGACGACGTCATTGGGCCTTCCCACATTGAGTCCCGCCCTCCTCTGAGGTAACTTCCAATTACCGCGAGGGCGGGCGGGACTCAATGTGGGAAGGCCCAATGACGTCGTCGAAGAGATTTTTAGTAGAAGGGCAGATGCGAGGCGCTGCTGCCTGTTACTCCAGCGCTTCAAATTGGGTTTTTTTTAAAGGCAGTGAGGGTGGTGGGCCTGGGCGGCATGAGAATGGAGCTGGTAGGTGGGGAGGGACTCAGATGGGAGAAGGGTGTGGGGCTCTCAGGTGGGGGAAGGGTGGGATGGGGAGGGGGTTCTCAAATGGGAAGGAGACTGAGGTGGGAGGGGTTCATGGATGGGAGAAGCAGAAGGGGGTGGGGAGGGGGTTCTTGGATAGTTGAAGGGGACGGGTGGGGAGGGGACTGGGGTTCTTGGATGGGAGAGACTGGGGAGGGGGTTCTCGGATGGGAGAAGGGGACGGATGGGGAGAGGACTGGGTTCTTGAATGGAAGAAGGGGACTGAGGTGGGGAGGGGGTTCAAGGATGGGGAGGGGGTCTTGGATACTTGAAGGGGACGGGTGGGGAGGGGAATGGGGGTTTTGGATGGGAGAGACTGGGGAGGGGGTTCTTGAATGAGAGAAGGGGACTGAGGAGGGGAGGGGGTTCAAGGGTGGGAGAAGGAGATGGAGAGGGGGTTCTTGGATGCTTGAAGGGGACGGGTGGGGAGGGGACTGGGGTTTTTGGATGGGAGAGACTGGGGAGGGGGTTCTCGGATGGGAGAAGGGGACGGGTGGGGAGAGGACTGGGGTTCTTGAATGGGAGAAGGGGACTGAGGTGGGGAGGGGGTTCAAGGATGGCAGAAGGGGATGGGGAGGGGGTTCTTGGATGCTTGAAGGGGACGGGTGGGGAGGGGACTGGGGTTCTTGGATGGGAGAAGGGGACTGGGTCTGAGAAGGGGCAATATGGGAAAATGGGGGCCATGCCTGGGGCTGGTGGGAAAATGGGGTATGCGTGGGTTAGGTGGGAGAATGGTTCTGAAAAGGGGGGCCCTAATACAAGGCATGTGGATGAAGGGGGCTGGAACTGGGGGCTGAAAAGGAGGTTAGGTGGGATAAGAGGCTGGAGACTGAAAAGGGGCAGGGGCTGAAACGGGGGACTGGGGGCTGTAAAGGGGACAGGGAGAAGTGGCTGGGGGGCTGAAGCTCGGGACTGGTGGGAGAAAAGGGCTGGGGCTGAAATGGGGGACTGGTGGGATAGTGGGGCTGGAGCTGGGGGCTGAAAAAAGGGGCGGAGAGAGGGGCAGATCCTGGATGGGGGAGCAAGAGGGAGGGTAAACCCTGGATGGATGGGAGAGGGAGGGCAAATGGTGGATTGAAGGAGCAGAGAGAAAGGGCAGACAGTGGATGGAAGGGATAGAAAGGGCAGACAGTGAATGGATGGGGGAGATAGAGGGGGCAGACAGGGGCAGATGGTGGATGGAAGGGGCAGAGATAGAGGGCAGATGTGGATGGAAGGCGCAGGAAGAGAGGGCAGACATTGGATGGAGGGGACAGCAGAGAGGGCAGACACTGGATGGCAGAGAGAGACCGAAGACAGATGCTGGATGGAAGGAAGACAGTGAAAAGATGAGGAAAGCAGAAACCAGAGACAACAAACTGTAAATAAAATATATATTTAAATTTTTTTGCTTTAGGATAAAGTAGTATTGTAGATATGTTAATAAATGTTTATAATAGAACATGCAAACAAGATAATCTTTTTATTGGACTAATTTTAATACATTTTGGCTAACGTTCGGAGAACAAAACCCCCTTCCTCAGGTCAGGATAGGATACTGTAACAGTACTATACTGTATTGACCTGAAGAAGGATGTTTTGGCCTCTGAAATTTAAATATATTAGTTCAATAAAATGGTATTTTATTTTCTATATTTGTTTTATTTCTATTTGTTAATTTGTAAAGTGGTGATTGGTATTTGTTAGTTTTTTTTCAAATGTACATCTGCTGTCTTTATATTTTGCACAGTACTAGGGGACATTTTCTGTTTCTGTGGTGTTGCATTGTATGCAGAGTCTGGCATCTTGGGGTTTCATTTTATTTTTTGTCTAAATAGAAAGTTTATGATTACTTATTCTATAGTGGATTAGGGTGTATCTGTGTTTGTGAAAAAGACATGGCTTTTAGTTGGCACTGACTGCAGGATCGACAAGCCCTGGAGCTGGGGGCCTTGGAGCTCGGAGGGAGGGGTGGCGTGCCTTGGAGTTAGGGTGGGGGCGGGGCTAGGGTGGGGCCCCATCAAATTGGTCTGCATAGGGCCCCGCAGTTGCTAAGACTGGCCCTGAGTGCGGGCAGGGCAGGGAGTGCGCAGAGGCAGGGCTTGGGGCCAGAGGAGAAAGAAGTGCAGGGCGGCCAGGAGGCCGCAGGGAGGGGAGGAGAGGGGGAGTGAGCATGTTCGGTGGCGGAGGCTGTGATGGAAAATATTAAAAATTACTTTTCAGTCTTGCTTTAATCGATAATACATTTTAAAAATCCCCTGTCTTTGACCCAAAAGTGACTTTCCTGGTATATCTCAAAGAACAATGTATACTATGTACCATAAAGTGATCACCTGTTCTTGAGAGGTGCCATATCTCATACATTGTTCTTTACTCTTAATTAGACTACTACAAAATTAATTTTTCAATATATAGCAGCTCTTTATTGCTACTCAAACTTCCTCTCTTAATCATATATACTCACTAACACACACACATATTTATCCAATTCCCCAAAAGACTTTCTTTGCAAACTGCAGGACTGAAAGTTACATCAATTATTCCACTTGTCTTAAAGTCCACACTATACGACATACATAGGGACTCACTTCACTGCACACAGGCGAGTGTCTTCTCACCTGCCATAAGAGCGTGGGACTGCTAGTTTTTTTACTGCAGTGAGGAGTGGTCGCCATTTTCATCTGTTTCTCGCAGCCTGGTTTGGAAGAATGTCTTTTTTGCACTTTTATGTTGTGATTTTTCTTGTTCCCGTGTTCAGGTTTCCAGTAATTCCTTTCCCTTATTTTTTTAAGCTTTTCTTCCTGCTTTTTAAGTTTTTCTTTTTCTGTGTCTCTAGGCTGTGTTAAGGCCTTGACTTTGGTTGGCACCATCGAGTTGTTTGGCCATGAAAGCTTTTCCTTCTATTATTTGTTGCATTTGTATCCCACATTTTCCCACCAATTTGCAGGATCAATGTGGCTTACATTATGCCTTAATGGCGATCGCCATTTCCAGATTGAGAAATACAAAGTAGTATTGCATTAAGTTCCCAAATGATAGAGTAAATTATGGAGTAAGTTAGACAATCAGCTATAGAAAGTTCATTTCCGGCATGAGAAATAAAGTGGTAGTGCGTAATGCGTAACTTTCATTAGTGACAACGTAGGTATCAGTCTGGTGTAGAGAGTTTGGTTTTGTCTAGTTCAGGTAGAGTCTAGTTGTCTAGTATTTAGGATGGATCATTATGGTATGCCTTTTTGAACAGGTTGGTTTTCAGTAGTTTTCGGAAGATTGTTAGGTCGTGCATTGTTTTTATGGTATTTTGGTAGTTGCGTGCTTATGTATGAGAAGCTGGATGCATATGTTGATTTATATTTAAGTCATTTGCAGCTGTGGTAGTGGAGATTCAAGAATGTGTGTGCTGATCTTTTTGTGTTCCTGGTTGGCAAGTCTATGAGGTCTGACATATAGACCGGGGCCTCACCGTGAACGATTTTGTGGACCAGGGTGCAAACTTTGAACGCAATTCGTTCTTTTAGTGGGAGCCAGTGTAGTTTTTCTCTTAGGGGTTTGGTGCTTTTGTATTTTGTTTTTCCAAATATGAGTCTGGCTGCTGTATTTTGAGCAGTTTGGAGTTTCTTAATGATTTGTTCTTTGCATCCGGCATAGATGGCATTGCAGTAATCTAGGTGGCTTAGCACCATTGATTGTACCAGGCTGCGGAATATTTCCCTTGAGAAGAAAGGTTTTATTCTTTTGAGTTTCCACATTGTGGAACATTTTCCATGTCCACGAAAGTTCCCATTGGCTTTAAGCGCTGTTCCCAGTGCAAAAGGACCATCTCTGGTATAGACACCCATTCTTGGTGTCTTCAGTGAGGAAAAGTTTTTGGAGCCTGATCTGAATCCTCGATGTTGGCATCGGTGTCAGGTGTTGTATCGGCATTGGGAGCATCAGTCCATATGGCTGCTAGACCTGTTGACACTGGGAGCTGTTGTGCATCGAGTGGGTCTCCACCTGCCTCAAAGCTAAATGCTGTGCAGGGCCCTCAGGACCCACCTGCATTGGACCCAACCCTGAGGCAACGGGAGGATTTGACAATGTCCTCATCGGCACAGAGAAGCCTCAATGACCAGCTTCGGGCGAAAGACAAGAAGCATTGGCATCGGTCCCTCTCGATGCAAGGTGCTGGGAGCTGTGGGCACTAAGGGATTCAGCACCCAAGAAACGTCGGCAACGGGAGGACCGCTCCTTTTATACAAGAGGTGCTGGTGCAGAGATCTGCATGCAGCCAAGACCAGCCTCCCGTCTTGACCCCAGCAGTTCTGCAGCTTGTCTCTGAGCCGATGCCCCAGCCTTTAACAGTGTTGGCCCTTGATGAGTGCATCCGGGCCTTGCTCCCTGAGCTGCTGGCTGCCTTTATTTAACAGAGTGCATTGACATTCGAGGGTTCTTGCACCTGCTGTATCTATTTTTTTTTTACTTTAAATTTTTTATTGAATGTTTTAAAATATGTGTACAACATTTGCAACAATCAAATCATTCCATATACACCACTGTATGATTCTTTTCCTTTACATTCTCTCCACATTCTGATGTAAAGCAGGAATTGAATGCACTTAAAGCAACTTCTAGCTTGGGATAAGCATAAAGGAATCCTGTGCAGAAGGAATGGATCCTCAGGAGCTTAGTCGAGATCGGGTAGCAGAGCCGGTGGTGGGAGGCAGGGCTGGTGGTTGGGAGGCAGGGATAGTGCTGGGCAGACTTATACGGTCTGTGCCAGAGTCGGTGGTTGGGAGGCAGGGCTGGTGTTTGGGAGGCAGGGATAGTGCTGGGCAGACTTATACGGTCTGTGCCAGAGCTGGTAGTGGGAGGCAGGGATAGTGCTGGGCAGACTTATACGGTCTGTGCCAGAGCCGGTGGTTGGGAGGCAGGGCTGGTGTTTGGGAGGCGGGGATAGTGCTGGGCAGACTTATACGGTCTGTGCCAGAGCCGGTGGTGGGAGACGGGGCTGGTGGTTGGGAGGCAGGGATAGTGCTGGGCAGACTTATACGGTCTGTGCCAGAGTCGGTGGTTGGGAGGCAGGGCTGGTGTTTGGGAGGCAGGGATAGTGCTGGGCAGACTTATACGGTCTGTGCCAGAGCCGGTGGTGGGAGGCAGGGATAGTGCTGGGCAGACTTATACGGTCTGTGCCAGAGCCGGTGGTTGGGAGGCAGGGCTGGTGTTTGGGAGGCGGGGATAGTGCTGGGCAGACTTATACGGTCTGTGCCAGAGGCAGGGCTGGTGGTTGGGAGGCAGGGATAGTGCTGGGCAGACTTATACGGTCTGTGCCAGAGTCGGTGGTTGGGAGGCAGGGCTGGTGTTTGGGAGGCAGGGATAGTGCTGGGCAGACTTATACGGTCTGTGCCAGAGCCGGTGGTGGGAGGCGGGGATAGTGCTGGGCAGACTTATACGGTCTGTGCCAGAGCCGGTGGTGGGAGACGGGGCTGGTGGTTGGGAGGCAGGGATAGTGCTGGGCAGACTTATACGGTCTGTGCCCTGAAGAGCACAGGTACAAATCAAAGTAGGGTATACACAAAAAGTAGCACATATGAGTTATCTTGTTGGGCAGACTGGATGGACCGTGCAGGTCTTTTTCTGCCGTCATCTACTATGTTACTATGTTACATAGTCGTGAAACCTCCTTATGTCCTCTGTCCACTCAGTGTGTCCCAAAAGATCATGTTCCAAGAAGATTTTTCTTTTCTTTTCAATTCAATCTCAGTCCAATGGTGAAAAACAGTAACAATCGTTGACAAACGTCCCTTCTCTTTTTCACATCAGGTTTCAATTAACCCACACTCTCTTTGCAAACAAAGATCCGGTCTCTTTCCACATCAGGTTTTGGATAGCCCAAACTCTCTTTACAAACACAAGAATCCGGATTTCTTGGACAAGTCACAACACTCCATTGCCCCAGATACATATTTAGACTGCAAGCCCTCCAGGAAAAGGAAATATCTACTGTACTTGAATGCAACTTTCCTTGAGCTACTATTGAGAAAAGCATAATCTACATTCAAATCCACTATCAGACAGCAGTTTTGGAATTCCCCAGTGACCTTCCTCCACCAGCTTTTCTTTAACTATTTCGCCTTCTTTTCTTTCTCTCTCTTGGGTATGCTTGTTAAAGCTTTGCTTTCTGGAAATGGAGTTCCTTTCTTCTCTTCCGGTTTTTAGTATGTATGCTGCTCTGCTCTGCTCTGACTTGGGCAGCTAGAGCTGTCTAGTAAGTTATAATAAACTATAAACTATATGGGGCAAAATGCTTTTGAAAAGTGAGGCTTGTATTTCCTAGTGTCAGAGCAGTAGCTCTGCTGTTTTAGAACTAACATGTACAGATCACAGAACAGCTTGGTTCAGTATAATATCACCTGGTAATAACATGGTTTGTCAACAACTTGGAAATACAACTGGCATGGGGAAGATTGCTCTGCAGTTTTTTGTTTTACTTCTTAATGAACTCAAGTTCTACAGTTTTTTAAATGATCTTTTTACTGAGATGTGCTGGTAAATTTTTAACAACAGGCTCTCTCCCCGGGTATAGCCAGCCCTGCAATTTTGGGGGGGGCCCAGTCCACCTGTGTGCCCCCCTCAAATTGCAGAGCTGACCATACCCGGGGAGAGAGCCGGGGGGGGGGGGGGGGGGGGGGGGAAGGGGGGCAATGCATCATTCTCTCCAGGATAAAAAAAAGATTTTAAAAGCTCCCAGGTTCCAATCTAATTAATGTTTAATGTGGGATAAAATGCCATAAATAAGTAAATAAATAGATAGAAACTCTGAATGTTGAGCACCTGATTCTCATAACATGATGTCTGTTTTAGAAGCCCTTTACCAGGAGAAAAAAAAATCTCTGCACCAATAACAGGGTTAGGGTGTCCCTATAACCAGTCCCTCCAAATGACACACTGATTACGATTTATAACAAATTACTACTCTACCTATGAAAAGTTATTCCCTTATTATACTTCCTCTGTGTACATCTTGATGCACAAGCCGGCATGTTTGAATATACAACTTCTTTTTTTACTGTATCCTTCCTACATTCCCCACCCCACCCCCATATTCCAGACCTCCTCCCTGCTCCTCTTGTGAGGCCGCTGCTGGAAGTCTCAGCAGCCATTTTGAAAGAGCAATGCGGCAGCAGGAGGGTCAGCGCCAGCAGTGGGCAGGAAAGACTTGGGATCTTTCCTGCCCCAAAGAATCCACTAGACCACCAGGGTGGCTGCCTTCAGGTATTTATTTATTTCTTGCATTTGTATCCCACATTTTCCCACCTATTTGCAGGCTCAATGTGGCTTACAATGTTCCGTCATGGCATTCGCCAATCCAGAGTAAAAGCTACAATTAATATTACATAAAGAACATGGATGACATAATAAAATTAAGCAATCAGGTATACAGAGAAAACATTCAAAATATCAGGTATGTGCTGGGACCCTGCGGATTGGGGTGAGGACAGGCAGACCGGCTCGCAAAATGTCCAAAAATTAACAACCAGCTCTTGTGAGCTGGTTCCAGCACACCACTGTCTTTTTATTCATCTTTTACTTGGATACTTGGATTCTTTATTGTGCATTTTCTAGTATGTACACACCTACTAGTTTCCCCAGTGGAGAGATGATATCACTTGAATGACCCAACCCAATCATAGCCTATGTTTTGTATATCAGTGCAACCCTATAGACTCTTGTTATGTAAAATGGCTGCTCATACAACATTTCCTATAATTTACTCTCCCATGATAGTCCTAATAGAAAGGATTTGAGGGTAAAAGGGATGGGGCAGAAGGCCAAATCCGGACCCTAAATTTTCGTGGAAAAAAAATGCATCTAATGGTCTGTCGTAATTAACTAAGGAGAACTACAAGATATGTTTTCTGGCCTATAGAAAATATTTACTCTAGTTATCTTTGTTTTTAAGCTTATTCACAAGGTCAGCTATTTCTTGGGATGTTTAGGCTCATTAGGCCTCCAGATGTTGTATGTATTCATGGCAGGAGCCAGAAATCAAAGATGCAGCACAGTTCACTGCATCACTCTGAGTTACACTCCCATCATGATATAATACTCCATGGACCCCTGTCAAATGTGCTTTTTTAACTTTTTCTGCAAGATCATTTATAGCCGCTGTGCTTTAGAGGGTTCCTGTACATAGTTCTGATATGTTTGCAAGATAACAGCTGTGGTGTTTCCCCTCCAAGATAATATTTATGACATAGATAGTTCTGAGCCCTTCAGGAAATGGGGGAGGTTTTAAAATAAAAATAGTAGTTGCCATGTGTAAAGTGAAGGGAGTGCAATTAATGAGGGTTAAAAAGTGGGGTTAATGGTTTGGTTAGAAAAGCAACACTGACCAATGGTTGTGGTTTTCTGACATTCATATTTCATGTAGAGCATTGTCCAGGGAATTTGTTTTACTTATCTTCTTTTTGCTGGATCTAGGAGTAAAGGGTCTGGATTCAGTTACTCAGGATGAAAGGCACAGGAGATGCTGTAAAGGTTAAGCAAGACCTGTAGGTTTACCCATTCCTTGAATTCATGATTATATAAAAAGTAGGGATAGGCAGCTCAAAAATTCTCATTTTGTTTTGTTTTCTGTATAATGTGCAGTATTATTCATTTTGCATTGGTTAGACTTTATTGTCATTTTGAGAACAATGTTGTTAAGAGTGCACAATCTTTTGGAAAGCATACAGTACATCTTCTTTCCCATGAGTGCATGCATGTGCGAGCCAGTGCGTATGCACTGATGGTTTGTGCATGCACACATTATCAGGAAAGAGAGCACCTTCTTATCATCAAACAAAAAAATAACCTGTCATGCTTTTTCAGCGCATTTTAATTTAAAGACATTTTGTTGACCTCTTCTGTGTCATGGCAAATGTCAGCCCACTTCCAATGAAGAAACTGAAGAATTTAGGGTTTGATATTCAAAGGCAATTATCTGGTTAACAGGCGTTGCTTGCTGGATAAGTGAAGATGAGAGGAATATTCAGTGGTACTGACCGGATAGTGTCACTGAAAATGTCCTCTGTCTTCCTCAGTACTGTCCAGAGTGCAGGATTGGTCCATGGACATAGCTTGGGTGGAGTTGGAGGTTATCTGGTTAGCAACCATATTTAGGCCACTAACCCCCGAATTCTATATAAGGCGCGGCAAGTAGCACGCGTTGCCAATTTATGTGCATCACTCAATTAAGTAATGAGCCAATCATTGATGATAACTGGCCAATAACAACCAATTATCATCACTACATCCTACATAAGGTACACTGGCTACCAGCATCCCTTTATACTGCTTTCCTTAGTATTCAAAATATATCACGCTGGTACGCCTTCATACCAATCACCTATTGATGCCTTTTCTGTCTGTCTAGAACTGCGCTCATCTCAGAGTAACAGCCTCATGATTTTCGTTTGGTACTGTTCTGAGTTCATCATGCCAGAATCTTTAGTTTGACAGGCCCTGTGCTTTGGAAAAAGCTTTCACCCACCTTATGCTTAATCCTATACCTATTCTAAAAAAAAAGGTGCACATAAGTGCAAACGCACGTAGCTAAGAAGGGGTGCAGCCATAGGAGGAGTTTGGGCGTGTCAGGGGCATTACTTGAATTTACGCACATTGTTACAGAATTTGGGGGAACACGCTTACATTTAGGCATGGGTATTTACAGCAGGTTTTCAGTGGCGTAAATGGCCGCACCTAAATGCAGGCATGTTTCCCGGTCCTATGCACTATTCTACACACTGCATCTAACTTTAGGCGTGTTATATAGAATAGCACTTGATACTAGGTACAAGCTAGGGCAGGAATACCGTATGTAATCTTTTCAAAATAAATCCAATGATAAATATCCTTAAACAGTGCTGTTGCTTGTTAAGTGAGGAAAATATCCCAAGCTCAGGATTCTGCTCCTCTTTGTGCAGCTGGAAATGCCTGGATTTCACAGACCTGGGACAGTTAGATACTATGTCCAATTAAAGTGCAACCCAGGTCCAATAGGAGATTCATTCTGCTCTTTTAACTATTGGGATACTTCTAAAGCAGTTAGGCTAGGTTGTAGGAAAACATGCATTTTTCTAAAAGCAGAATTGCTATTTCAACCAGAAGATGCTAAAATATGGTAATCCTTTTTTTCTTATTTACATAAATCCTATTTCATACTAGGGGTTGTAAATCTTTTCCTATTAAACATCAGGCCTAGAACTGTACAGCTATAGCTTCACAGAAATTAGACAATCCAGTTCATTTTGTTCTTAGTGACCTGCATCATTTGATAACCTGACAATTTTAAATACAATCTATAATGGGCCATGGTTCCATGAGAAGAATGTTACTGTCAGAAAGGTAGGCCAGAGCAGGCCAGTGGCCTGGACAGACATCTATGAAGAACCAAAATACAACGATTGTGCAGATCTGGGCTGTCAACATAGTTTAAAACATTTAAAGACATGACCAAGGACTAGGATCTTAGATCCAATACAGGTGAACTCGGATTGTGGTGACAGACACATAAGAGTTGTTCACCCTGAGCATTGCAGATGGCAACATTGTAAGCTCTTCCGGATAGGGATCTACATATACATATATATATATATATATATATATATATATATATATATATATATATATATATATATATATATATATATATATTAGAGAAAGCCAGCATGGAGTATATGTACTTTAACACTTGTTCTGCTTATTTTAAGTAGGTTAGTGTAATAAAAGTGAATTTTAAAGATTGTTTTTCAACTCTGCCTTGACCGACCACTGCACTCGGGGTCTGTATCTTTAATTAGAAGTAATTCTGTTTAACTTTGATTGTGTGAAAATAAGTTGGAATGTAGAAGATAAGACACAGCTCTAATTAATTGGGTTTGTGAAGAGGGGTATGGCATTTGTTTTCGAGTTCAGACTAGCCACCTGGACTTGGAAACATGTGACCACATTCCCATAGTATGGCCTGTTTACCTATTCTTAAGCATTCTGTAATTTTCCTTAGCTATGAACCTGAGTTCTAAGCCTTACAAAAAGGGGAGTTTCAGTGAAATTGGGAGCTCATCTGTGAGTAGCGTATGAACTGCGCAGAGAACCATGTTTCCTGGTCAAAGAAACTCCTGGCTTTTGCTGTGAACAGGGCCCCCCCCAGCCGATGATAAGAGCCTAGATGATGTAAGGACCAGTGATGATTGTATATAGTGTATTATTGCTTCTTTTCCTGGTCTAGGAACTCTTAGCATTGCTTAGATGTAGAGACCAGTGATGTAATGATTGTTTATAGATAGGTATTGTTTCATTTTAGTTATATAGCTAATCATTGTGTGTCATTGTATATATGTTAATCATTGTAGATTTTAGAACCTCTAATAAAGGTCTCATTTACCTAATACGAATCCAAAAGAATCCACAGTAATTATTGAGTAGTCTGTGTCAGTGAAGCAGGCTAAAAATCCATAGCAGTATAGTAAGTATGGAACCAGAAAGGGCCGACAGAAGAAAACAATGGGATGCAGCTAACTAACTAGAAAATGTTAGGAATTTAGAAAAAATCATAAACCATAGCTATACGTGACGGGACCAAGATAGAGGGAGAGAAAGATTGTTCTGGAACATGAGAGGGATGAAGACTAGGTGATAGCCAGGTGAAAGGGATAGATAGGCAGATGAGAGGGAAGGGATAGAGAGGTAAGGTAAAAGACCTATTAAAAAAATAAAGGAACATCTTAGGCTTGGGGGGGGGGGGGGGAAGTCTGGTGGATAGTTGAGAAGTCAGGTGTCTGCTAGCTAGCCCCACTTCTATTTTTCTTTCTTTTTTATGGTTTAGTAAGCTGTTAGTGCACTGCTTCTGCTTTGATTTTTCATTTGAAGTAAAGAACAAAAAAAAAAGAAGTTTGCTGAATTGACAACCGGTTGTGTGAGAATCATTGGGTAAATCTTTACCCATTTCAGTCAGAGCTGCTGTGAAAAGGTCAAAGTTCACAAGTGAGTGTACGCTGGAGCTGCGCTCTGGTGGCACAAGAACCAAGCAGGAAATGTGAAATATTTAGAGTGCTGCTCAGTATTTAGCAGTGGCTAATGAAGTTTCTGAAGTCCTCCCTCCCCCAGTTTATTCAGAAGACACACTTCAACACTATGGGTCATAGATGCACTGTTCCCTAGAGAGCTACAAGACAGCACCAATGCTGAACAACTGTTCAGAGACATTGCCAGTCTGTAAAGAATTTAGGAGAACTTGTAGTCACCACAGAAGATCAAAGTCAAGCAGGGCCGCTGGGTGGGGGTGGGGTAAGATTCCCCTGGGCCTGGCCTCCAAGAGAGGTCCGGCACAGCCCAGGTGAGATCCAGCATCTTTTCCTCCCTTCCTACCCCACCCCTTCACAGTTCTCTACTTGCCTGGACTCATTGAATGGCAGGGCTGCAGTGATTGAGAGACACTGCTCTGCTGGCCACAAGTCTTTCTTCCTAAAGCATCCCGCTTACATGGAAACATGCAATAGGGTCTGAGATAAAGTAGTGGTTTCCAGGTGGTCTTCAAATTTTTCAAAACATGACAGTCAATTTTATTAAAAGTGCAAAAAAGTGGGATCATGTCACACCACTATGAAAAGAAGGACATTGGCTCAAGGTACCCCACAGAATAACATTTAAAATCCTAATACTTCTGTACAAAATCTGTCATTTTGGTGTACCACTTTCTCTCTCATGTTTTCTTATACGTCATTCATCACTAAGAATGCTATGATCCTCTCAGCAGAATTTACTGACAGTACTCAGATATATTCATTTAGACACACATCATCATTCTATTTTCAGTGTAATAGGTCGCTCTCTCTGGAACAATCTGCCATACTTTTTACAAATGGAACCACCTTATCTGTTATTTAAGACATTCCTATTTAGAAATGCTTTCAGAATCTAATTACAGCACAGCAACAGCAAGAACTGACCCTCTGCTCAGTGTGCAGCGGCAGCTAAGAAAGCAAATAGAATGTTATGTATTATTAGAAAAGGAATGGAAAACAAAAATGAGGACAATATAATGCCTTTGTATCACACCATGATGTGACCGCACCTTGAATACGGTATGCAATTCTGGTCACCACATCTCAAAACAGATACACGTGGAGGGGCATAATCGAACGCGAACGCCTATCTCTATGGGCGTCTATGTCCGAAAACGGGTACGTGAAGAGGTGGGACAGACCGTATTTTCGAAAAAATGGATGTTTTTCAGCTGGGCGTTTGTTTTTTTTAGTGATAATGGAAACTAAAAACGCCTAGCTCAAAAACGTCCTAATCCGAGCCATTTGTTCCTGGGAGGGGCCAGGATTCGTAGTACACTCGCCCCCCTGACATGCCAGGACACCAACTGGGCACCCTAGAGGTCAGCGTGGTGGACTTCAGACAATGCTCCCACATGCATAGGTCCCTTACCACGGGTGCTGAGCACCCAACCCCCCTCCCCTAAAACCCACTACCACAAATGTACAACACTACCATAGCTCTTAGGGGTGAAGGGGGCACCTACATGTGGGTACAGTGGGTTTTGGAGACCTTCCCTTTACCAGAACAAATGTTACAGGTGTGGGGGGGGGGGGGGGATGGGCCTGGGTCCACCTGGCTGAAGTGCACTGCGGTACCCACTAAAAGTGCTCCAGGGACCTGCATATACGCAGGCCTCTAGGACTTGTTGCTGCTATATAACATTGGCACACCAGTTGACACCTGAAGACTAATCTCTCTGAAAACGTCCTTTATTGGAATAAGCACGCTTACTCACAGTTAACTGCAGATCAGAGGCTGTGCCCCACTGGCAACGAGTCTCCCTGGTACTGAGATGAGCAGTAGGTCAGAGCTGGCAGAATGGTGTACAATGCCCTCTTTCAGCCACATTCAAGGGAAGAAGTAAGTTCTGTAACGTGGCTAACACAGGAAAGGGAACTAAAACTGGCTTACAAAAATGGCCACTACCGCATGGACTACAACAGGAAACACAACAGGGCACACTCTGACCCAGTAGGCAGGGGGAAAAGCACCATGGGAGTAGAGCCTACCATCTACCAACATCGTGAGCATTTGCCACAAGCTAGTGGAATCACGGAGCCCAATACCCTACACCCACCACAATGCATTGCTGATGTGACTCTGCAGTGCGCATAACAGAAAAGGTGTCACACTCACCCGAGAGCCACATCAGAACCAGGGAAAGGCTGTCACAGGATAGAACACATTCTGCTGACATGAAGGTGGGTATGGCACTTGAGGCTGGCATAGAGGCTGTAAAAAAGCTTTTAAAGTGGGTTTTTTTTGGTGGGAGGGGGTTAGTGACCACTGGGGGAGTCCGGGGAGGTCATCCCCGATTCCCTCCAGTGGTCATCTGGTCAGTCGGGGCACTTTTTTGGGACTTGTTCGTGAAAAAAAAGGGTCCACAAAAAGTGACCCAAAATCGCGGTAAAAATGGCTTTTTTTTCTGATTATCAGCTAAAGACACCCATCTCTCCTCGGCCGATAACCATGCCCCAGTTCCAACTTCACCACGCCTCTGACACGCCCCTGTCAACTTTACCGGTTTCCGTGACGGATTGCAGTTGGAAACGCCCAAAATCGGCTTTCTATTATACCGATTTGGGCGCCCACGGGAGAAAGACACCCATCTCCCGATTTGGGTCGCAATATAGGCGTTTTTCTCTTTCGATTATAAGCAGGATAGTAACATAGTAGATGACGGCAGAAAAAGACCTGCATGGTCCATCCAGTCTGCCCAACAAGATAAACTCATGTGTATACCTTACCTTGATTTGTACCTGTCTTTTTCAGGGCACAGACCGTATAAGTCTGCCCAGCACTATCCCCTCCTCCCAACCACCAGCCCCGCCTCCCACCACCGGCTCTGGCACAGACCGTATAAGTCTGCCCAGCACTATTCCCCGCCTCCCAACCACCAGTCCCGCCTCCCACCACCGGATCTGGCACAGACCGTATAAGTCTGTCCACCACTATCTTCGCCTCCCAACCACCAACCCCTCTTCCCCCCACCGGCTCCGCCACCCAATTTCGACTATATAGTGGAATTAGAAAAGATACAGAGAAGGGTGATGAAAATGATAAAGCGGAGGGGATGACTTCCCTATGAGGAAAGGCTAAAGTGGCTCTTAAGCTTGGAGAAAAGATGGCTGAGAAGAGATATGATAGAGGTCTATAAAATAATGAGTGGAGTGGAATGGGTAGACACAAATCACTTATCTACGCTTTCCAAATATACTAGGACTAGGGGGCATGCAATGAAACTACAAAGTAGTAAATTTAAAATAAATCAGAGAAAATATTTCTTCACTCAACATGTAATTAAACACTGGAATTCTTTGCCAGAGAATGTGGTAAAAGCAGTTAGTTTAGTGGGGTTTAAAAAAGTTTGGATAACTTCCTAAAAGAAAAGTTCATAAACCATTAGTAGGGAAAGGGAAATGGGACTTGATTTACCGCCTTTCTGAGGTTTTTGCAACTACATTCAAAGTGGTTTACATATATTCAGGTACTTATTTTGTACCATGGACTTTGGGAAAATCCACTGCTTATTTAAGCAGCATAAAATGTATTGCACTGTTTTGAGATCTTGCCAGGTACTTGTGACCTGGACTGGCCACTGTTGGAAACAGGATGCTGGGCTTGATGGACCTTCAGTCTGACCCAGTATGGCAACACTTATGTTCTTGTGTTCCTACCACAGTTTATACCTAATTGTTCAACCACCCTTGGGATTCACCTTTGGGTTTAAAAAGCAAAACTATTTGCCTGTAAGGACTGGATAAACAAATTAAAACAAAGTTTAAAGCAAGTGTCCTTAATATGTAATATGAGGGAGGAGTGGCCTAATGGTTAGTGCAGTAGGATGCAGACCTGGGGAACCAGGTTCAATTCCCACTGCTGCCAAATGGTCAGCAGTGGGTTAAGATTCCGGGGAACCAGGTTCAATTCTCTCTGCAGCTCCGTGTGACCCTGGGCAAGTCACCTAGCCCTCTATTGCCCCAGGTACAATATACTTAGATTGTGAGCCCATATGGGACAGTGAAAGTACCTGAATAATTATAAGATGTAAACCATTCTGATTTGATATACAAGAAGTGACAGTATGGAAAATAAATAAATGATAATAAACTTGGTAGCAATAATGAAACATCAATGGATTATTCATATAGCAGGCAGCCTGAGCCAACAAATATATTTTCCACTTAACATAATTAACTTTGTATGAACTTGGCAGGTAATAGGTGGTTGAACTGGACAATGTTGGCACATTTAGACTGACTCTGGACAGAACTCCTACATGAAGGAAGCCCTTCTCTTGTTATTCAATACCCCCTTGTGACACAATAGTAATAAAAAAGGCAAGTGCATTTTTTTATAATATATCACTGCATTCCACAAAACAAAAGGAGCAAGTACCCACGTCATCTTTTTAAAAATTGTACTTATAAATAGTAAGTCTTACTGTTAAGGACCTGATTCTCATAACATGATGTCTGTTTTGGTGGCTCTTTACTAGATGAAAACATCTCTGCATGAATACAGGGAGTCCTTATAACAATTTCCTCCAAATGACATGGAGGGGCATAATCGAACGAAAACGTCTATCTCCATGGGCGTTTATCTCCGAGAACGGGTCCGTGAAGGGGCAGACCGAACCGTATTTTGGGAAAAAATAGACGTCCATGTTTTATTCGACAATTTGTGAGCTGGGCGTTTTTGCTTTTCAGCGATAATGGAAAATGAAAGCGCCCAGCTCAAAAACGAATAAATCCAAGGCATTTGTTCGTGGGAGGGGCCAGGAGTCGTAGTGCACTGGTCCCCCTCACATGCCAGGACACCAACCGGGCACCCTAGGGGGCACTTTTACAAAAAAAAAAAACAAAAAGGTAAAAGAGCTCCCAGGTGCATAGCACCCTTCCATTGGGTGTTGAGCCCCCCAAATCCCCCTCAAAACCCACCACCCACAAATCTACACCATTACTATAGCCCTAAGGGGTGAAGGGGGGCACCTACATGTGGGTACAGTGGGTTTGGGGGGCGGTGTGGAGGGCTCCCATTTACCAGCACAAGTGTAACAGGTGGGGGGGGATGGGCCTGGGTCTACCTGCCTGACGTCCACTGCACCCCCTAATAACTGCTCCAGTGACCTGCATACTGCTGCCAGGGAGGTGGGTATGACATTTGAGGGTGAACATAAAAAGTTGTGAAACGGCATATTTTTGTGGTGGGAGGGGGTTTGTGACCACTGGGGGAGTCAGGGGAGGTCATCCCCGACTCCCTCCAGTGGTCATCTGGTCATTTAGGGCACTTTTTGGGGCCCTATTCGTGGAAAAACAGGGTCCAGGAAAAGTGCCCTAAATTCTCGCTAAAAACGCATATTTTTTTTCCATTATCGGCGAAAGGCGCCTATCTCTGATCGGCCGATAACCACGCCCCAGTTCCGCCTTCACCACGCCTTTGACACGCCCCCATCAACTTTGTCCGCATCCGCGATGGAGTGCAGTTGAAAACATCCAAATTCGGCTTTCGATTATACCGCTTTATTCATTTTTGTGAGATAAACGTCTATCTCCCGATTTGGGTCACAATATAGGCGTTTTTCTATTTCGATTATAAGCAGGATAGTGATTTACAATTTAGAACTAATTATTACTCTAACCGATGAAACCAATACTTTCTCTGTGTACATCCATAAGCTGCACAAGCCAGCATGTTTGAAAATATAAGTGAAATCAAATAAAAATGCTATCAACAATCAAGAATGAAAACATGGATAAAGCAGCTCATAGGTCTCCCAAACTCGGTACTAAATTTGCCAATGGGCAATTGGGTGGCTGGGCCCCTTTTATTTATTTGTGTTTATTTTAAAATGTATAAACCGCTCTGTCCCACGATTTTAGGCAGTTTCAAAAACAACATACATAATAAAAACATTCAAACGTAAAAAAAATTCTAACAAAAATTAACATTAACTAAACTAACAAAATACAAATATATACCTGCAACAGTTAAAATACAGCAGCTGCTTTAAATATCATCAAATGCTTGAGTAAACGTGTTTCCATTATGTCCCACAGATGAATCCAGAGACGAGCGGGTTATGTCCCCCTATCAGCAGGTGGAGATAGAGAGAATGCTAGAGTTCTGCCATAAAGGGTACTGTGCAGCAGCCTCACTTTCACTATTCTCTCTATGTCAGCAGGTGGATGGACATATCCTGAGCAGCTCTGAGGATGGGGCTTGCTCCTGGCCTGTTCCTTCACGAGCTGAGGATCCTGGCCTTCTCGGCCTGCCAGCTGAGAGAACACCTGGTGGGGCCAGGGCCCTCCCCCCATCCCCTTCTCCACCATGGACCCTCCTCTCTGGTTCCAGTCTGACTACACTAGTGCATTTACCTTGGTTGTCTGCTCTCCTGCCTCTTAAAAAATGTTTCACCAACTCTGTTTGTAGCACGATCGCACTTCGTTGCGGGTTTCTTGTAACGGTCTTTTTTAAGACCACTCATAATCAATGTCTTCTGGTAAATTCATAATTGGATGTTTTTTTCTCCATTTTTAAACAGAAAAACTCCTGAGGCAGGCCTCCTTTGGCTGAAATACAGTGCTGTATCGAGTCTCTAATCAATAAATATTTTTATAACGAGCAATTGAAGTCTGCTTTATTTGTCCCCGAAGTGCCTGGTCTATTTCCCACTGTTCCTTTTCTCCTTGTTTTTTTAACATGCAGAAAACAAAAATTGCAGATTATGCTAGAACACTCAAATTCTATTATAACAAACTGTTCTCAATTAATACACTGATTGTAGTTCTGTTACAATAGAGAGCACTGGATGGCTGGGTCTTAACTGTTCTTTGCAAGCCACTGATACTAGACTCCACATAGGAGAGAGTGAGAGCAAAGAAAGGCAGTAGTTCCCAAACCTGATCCTGGAGGCACCCCAGCTAGTCCGGTTTTTGGGATATCCACAATGAATATTCATGAGAGAGATTTGCATGCAGTGGAGGCAGTGCATGCAAATGTCTCTCATGAATATTAATTGTGGATATCTCAAAAAACGGACTGGCTGGAGTGCCTCTAGGTCCAGGTTTGGGAACCACTGGAGTAGGGTATAACATGACAAACAAATCAGCAAGAAAAAGTGCAACAGAAACTGTAAAAAGAATGATTTCAAACAAGAATATCACAATACACTTCCATCTAAAAGTATTACACACGTTTAACAGTACCCATTTACAGGGCCGGTCTTAGCAAGTGCAGGGCCCTATGCAGACCAATTTGATAAGGCCCCATCCTAGCCTAGCCCCGCCCCACCCTAGCTCCAGGGCCAGCCACCCCTCCCTCTGAGCTCCAGGGTGGCCACCCCTTCCTCCGAGCTCCCTCCGAGATCCCGGGCCATCCCCTCCGAGCTCCAGGGCCCCCCAGCTCCAGGGCTCCCCCCTCCCTCCCTCCTTCCCTCCCAGCTCCAAGGCCTCCCTCCCTCCCAGCTCCAAGGCCTGCCCCCCCGAATTTTAAAAGTTTACTTCGTCAACGTCGGGTTACAGCGGCTGGCAGTGATACCTTTAGTTAAAATATTTAAAGTGTTAAAAATGTTCCAGCACTGTTAAAACTAAGGATTCAGGTGCTCAGAGCTGCCAGAGGTGTGCTACGACTTTCTTTGGTGAAGTTTTGAATATGAAATTGTGGATTTCCTGGTTTAGGGGTTAAAAGTGATTTTAAATGTTCAGGTTTTCAGTGGGGTGTATCTGACCTTCAGCGGTAGGGGGGGCAGAGCCGAGGTGAGGGGGCACATTTTACCCCCCCCCTGGCGCCGCCATCATCGCCGACACCCCCCCCGCCGCTGCCGACCCTCTCGACACCCCCGCTCGCTCGCCATCGCCTACCTGGGCTGGCGGGGACCCCATCCCCCGCCAGCCGAAGTCTTCTTCCTTCCTTTCAGGTTTCTGAGTCTGACGTCCTGCACGTTGTACATTGTACGTGCAGGACGTCAGACTCAGAAACCTGAAAGGAAGGAAGAAGACTTCGGCTGGCGGGGGATGGGGTCCCCGCCAGCCCAGGTAGGCGACGGCGAGCGAGCGGGCAGGCGAGCGGGCGGGGGGGGGGGGGGGTCGACGGTAGGGGGGTCCAGGGCCAAATCTATGGGGGCCCTGGCCCCCGTGGTCCCATAGCAGCGATGCCCCTGCTTTCACAGACCACTCTAAAGCATGGCTGTAAGGGGGTGTGAGAGGTTTAAGAACCAGACAAAGCAGTTTTACTGTTCAAATTTTATGGGTTTGGTAACTGTGTGTGTGTCAGTGTTGCCAGGTGGAAAATTTTTTTCCCACCCAATCCAGCATAAAAACTGCCCAAAACCTGCCCAAACTCAAACCCCGCCCCTGACACCCCCACCCCCGCGTCATCACCCCCGCCCCCGCCGTCATCAACCCCGCCGTCACCGGCCCCGCCTCCCCCGTCACCGGCCCCGCCTCCCCCGTCATCGGCCCCGCCTCCCACGTCATCGGCCCCGCCCAAAACGTCACTAACCCCGCCCAAAAAGTCACTAACCCCGCCCCCCGCGGCCGAAAAAGCCGCCCAAAAAACCGCCCTGAAGCCCAAAAAGCAGCCCAAAAAACCGCAACCCGCCGCGGGCAAAAATTTCCCGCGGCGGGTCGCGGAAAACCGCCCAATTGGGCGGTAAAACCGCCCACCTGGCAACACTGGTGTGTGTGTGTGTGGGGGGGGGGGGTGCAGTGAGGAGGTGTGAATAATATGAATCAATTCCTGATTGGATGTTTGAGGTCCCAAGGGAAGCTGGGAGCTTGAGGGGAATGTGAAGCAATTCAAGCAAGCTTGAGGAACAGTGTGGAAGCAGCCAATAGGAGGGCATGGCAAAAGACACAAATTTGTACCAATGAGGTAGCAGGAGGCAGGGCAGCCTAGGGGAGAGCTGAGAAGGAGAAGCAGGTAGCAGGAAGTGAGAGAGAACAAGCCATGTGTGTGTGAGGCTGCAGGCTGAGAGAGAGAGAGAGAGAGAGAGAGAGAGAGAGAGAGAGAGAGAGGGAGAGCAAGCTAGGCAGACTGCATACTGGCAGAAGAGAATAAGCAGGGACAGGAGAGGTAACTGGCAGGATGAAGGCAGGGAAGAAGGCCTGAGGAGAAAGGATGCTGTACATTGGAAAGAGTCAAATCAGCACAGAGAAGGACATGCATGCTGTTGAGAGCACAAGCCTGAGCAGAGGAGACAAGAGCTGGAGGCTGAGAGAGGCGAGCCTGCACTGGAGAAGGAAGCCTGAACTGTGAGTAAAGAGTAGTTACTTACCTGTAGCAGATGTTCTCCGAAGACAGCAGGCTGCATATTCTCACAAGTGGGTGACGTCACGTCGGCCCCGGAGGATTTTCAAGTAAAATCTAAAAATCTCTTCAACGGTGTTCCGTCGCACGGGCGGTCGCACCGCGCATGCGCGCACACATCTTCCTGCTCGCCGCGCGGACACGCCCCTCAGTTAAATCCAAAAGATGAAGGAGACAACTCCAAAAGGGGAGGTGGGAGGGTTTGTGAGAATATGCAGCCTGCTGTCTTCGGAGAACACCTGCTACAGGTAAGTAACTACTCTTTCTCCGAAGACAAGCAGGCTGATATTCTCACAAGTGGGGTATCCCTAGCTCCCAGGCTTACACAACACAACAAACAGTGGTCAATTGAGCCTCGCAACGGCGAGGACAGAATAAAAATTGACCTGAAAAGAAGAAACATCTAAATGAGAGTGTAGCCTGGAACAGAATAAAAACGGGCCTAGGAGGGTTGGAGTTGGATTCTAAAACCCCAAACAATTTCTGCAGCCCCGACTGCCCAAACCGACTGTCGCATCGGCTATCCTGCTGAAGGCAGTAGTGAGATGTGAATATGTGGACTGATGACCACACCGCAGCCTAGCAGATCTCTTCAATAATGACTTATCTTAGATGAGCCACTGACTCAGCCAAGGCTCTAATAAAGGGAGTCGTGACATGGCCCTCTATAGTCAGTCCAGCCTGGACAAAGGCGAAGGAGATGCAATCTGCTAGCCAATTAGAAATGGTGTGGTTCCCGACAGCAACTCCCCTCTATTGGCATTAAGTGAAATAAACAACTGGGCGGACTGTCTGTGGGAGCTTGTCCGATCCACGTAAAGGCCAACGCTCCTTTGCAGTCCAAAGTGTGCAGCTTGCTTTCGCCAGGACTTGCATGAGGGCGAGGAAAAAATGCTGGCAAGACAATTGACTGGTTCAGATGGAAACTCCGACACCACCTTTGGCAAGAACTCAGAGTGCGTGCGGAGGACTACTCTGTTATGATGAAATTTAAGGAAAGGAGCATGAACCACTAGAGCCTGAAGCTCACTGACCCTACGAGCTGAGGAAACAGCCACCAAGAAAATGACTTTCCAGGTCAAGTACTTCAGATAGCAGGACTCAGTGGCTCAAAAGGAGCTTCCATCAGTTGGGAGAGAACGACGTTGAGATCCCATGACACTGTAGGAGGTTTGACAGTGGGCTTTGACAAAAGCAAGCCTCTCATGAAGCGAAGAACTAAAGGCTGTCCAGAGATAGGCTTACCCTCTACATGACAATGAGAAGCACTAATTGCACTAAGGTGAACCCTTACTGAGGTAGTCTTAAGACCAGACTCTGATAGGTGTAGAAGGTACTCAAGCAAGGTCTGTGTAGGACAAGAAAAAGGATCTAGGACCTTGCTGTCACACCAGACGGCAAACCTCTTCCATTTAAAAGAGTAACACCTCTTAGTGGAATCTTTCCTGGAAGCAAGCAAGACTCGGGAGACACCCTCAGAAAGACCCAAGGAGGAGAACTCTACGCCCTCAACATCCAGGCCGTGAGAGCAAGAGACTGGAGGTTGGGATGCAGAAGCGCCCCCTCGTTTTGAGTAATGAGGGACGGAAAACATTCCAATCTCCACGGTTCTTCTGTATATAACTCTAGAAGAAGAGGGAACCAGATCTGATGGGCCCAAAACAGCGCCATCATAATCATGTTCCTTCGGTCTTGCTTGAGTTTCAGCAAAGTCTTCCCCACCAGGGGTATGGGAGGATACGCTTACAGAGGGCCTGTCCCCCAATGAAGGAGAAAGGCATCCGATGCTAGCCTGCCATGGGCCTGCAGTCTGAAACAGAACTGAGGGACTTTGTGATTGGACTAAGTGGCAAAAAGATCCACTGAGTGGGAGCCCCACTCCCGGATCTTTCGAGCTACAGTTATGCTCAACGACCACTCGTGCGGCTGCATTATCTTGCTCAACATGTCGGCCAGACTGTTATTTACGCCGGCTAGATAAAAGGGCTTGGAGAAACATACTGTGTTGGCGAGCCCACAGCCACATCTGCACGGTGCCCCGACACAGAGGGCGAGATCCAATACCCCTTTGCTGTCGAGGTAGACATCGCAACCCGATTGCCTGTTTGAATTAGAAGAATTTGGTTGGATAGCCGATCACTGAAAAACCTTAGAGTGTTCCAGATCACTCACAAGTCCAGGAGATTAACCTGGAGACGCTTTTCCTAAAGGGACTAAGGTCCTTGAGTATGGAGCCCATCTACATGTGCTCCCCACCCCAGGAGGGATGAAACCGTCGTCAGCACATTTTGTGGCTGAGGAAGTTGGAATGGACGCCCCAGAACCAAATTGGAGCGAACTGACCACCACTGAAGGAAATTCCGAAAACTGGCAGACAGTTGGGTCACATCCTCTAGATTCCCTGAAGCTTAATACTACTGGGAAGCTAGGATCCACTGAGCGGATGTAATGTGTAAACGTGCCATGGGAGTTATGTGAACTGTGGAACCATGTGCCTTAGAAGTCTCAATATTTATTGAGCTGTAATCTGTTGAGACGGCCAATCATTGGGATAAGGGAACACATGCACTCCCAGTCTACGTGGAGACGCAGCAACCACAGCCAGGCACTAGAAAAGAAATACTCTGGACACAAATTGGGTAAAAGCATCCTGTAAGTCCAGAGAGCATAGCCAATCGGTTTCCTGAATTATGGGAAGAAGGGTGCCCAAGGAAAGCATCCTGAACCAAATATTTGTTCAGACCCCTTATGTCTATGAAGGGACACATCCCCCCTGTTTTCTTTCCTACAAGGAAGCACCTGGAATAGAATCCCAGCCCTTCTTGCCCTGGTGGAATGGGCTCGATCGCATTGGTGCTGAGAAGGGCAGAGAGTTCCTTTGCAAGAATCTACTTGTGATGGGAGCTAAAGGGTTGAGCTCCCGGTGAGCAATTTGGAGGGTTTGATTCTAGATTGAGAGTGTATCCTAACCTGACCCCGACAGGCAGAACGGCCAGTACGGACAGTTTATATAGTGGGTATGATGAATTGGAGTCAGTCAAAACCCCGTCTCTGGTTTTTGCTGAGGAGCTGCAGGGGCCTGCTTAGGTGCACGCTGTTGACTGGAACGAGCGTGCTGTGGCAGCGCCTGAACCGGCTGTCGAGAAGCAGGAGTATACGTACGACCCCTTGAGGCATAAGGAAAAAATTCTCTTCCCGTTATAAAACTTCTGAGAAGAGGAAGTGGATGCACAGAATATCTGCAATTTTCTGCTGATTCATCTCCTCCAGGGTGGAGGCACGCAGCCATGAGAGTCTGCACATCACTATACCTAGAGCAGAAATCTAGATGTTACATCGCAAGTGTCGAAAATGCCCCTGGACAGGAAGCAGCGACACACCTTGTGCTGCCTGACCAGCTGGTGAAAAGGATTAGCCTGCTCCAGTGGGAGTGCTCGTAAAGATCTGGTAGGACTCGATTTTGAAGGCGATCATGCCAGCCTGGTACGCTGTTCTCCCAAAAGAGGCTAAGGTTGTATGCTCTGGCCCCGGGGGCGCCGAAGCAAGTTTCTAGAGCTCCTATCTGTTCTGAGAGCAGAATCCACCACCCCAGGCCTAATGAAACTGGATTCCCCGTGGATCCGATACTGGGATTCAGTCTTCTTGTATCATGAAAAAGAACTGTGGCAGAAGACTTAGGTGGAGATGGATAGTCCAGGACCTCGAGCATCTGGGCCCTGGGCTGACTCACAATCTCCACAAGGAAGGGAATGGCCTCAGACAATACCAGCACAAAAGATGAAAAATACAAAGTCTCCGGAGAGGAGAGCTGCTGTAAGGTGAGGAAGTCGCGACAGATAGAAGATCTAGAGAATCCTCAGCAGAGAAAACTCCATGACCGTCATGGTCATCAGATGAGGCAACATTGGATTGAGCTAACAACTCAGACAGAGCAGCTCAGACCGAAATCCGTCCGACATGGAGGCGCGGTGACCTCAACGACGGGGACGAGACGTTGACTCCCCAGGCGACTCCAGTGAAGGAGAATCGACCCAGGAGGCTACCTACACCGATACTGGAGGCAGTACCGGTGAAGGGAATCTGATCCCAGCGAAAAGCTAGGTGCCGCAGGAACCGCTAGCACCAATGGCACCCGAAGGTACCGAAGCCTAAGGCAGAATCTGCAAATGCTGGGGAATCGATACCAGACTGCCAGATGACCTGCGTGTCCATAACAGAGATGGGACCGATGGTACCCATGGTACCGATGGTACCCATGATACCTGGTACCCATGGTACCGATGGTACCCATGGCATCCATGGTACCCATGGCACCCATGGTACTCATGGCACCCATACCTGGTACCGATGGTACCCATGATACCGATGGTACCTATGGCACCCATGGTACCAACGTCCAGTGCCAGGGTACCTCCATAACAGAGGGAGCAAAGCTCTCGGCACCGATGGTACCGATGTCCGGTGCCAGGATACCTCCATAACAGAGGGAGCAAAGCTCTCGGCACCGATGGTACCGATGTCCGCCGATGCGCCCGAATGACCTGCAAAGCAGGAGGCGCCGAGGCGGGTGGAGACCCACTCGATGCATCACTGTACCCAGCGTGCATCGGTCTCTAGGCAGCTGGCGTCGGACTCAAGAATTGATCTCCTTTGGGCATCCCTGGCAAGTAGCGTACGTCGCTGCATTTTGAGACACTACTTGCATTTCTCAGGGAGATGATCCGGCCCAAGACACTGAATGCACCAGCTGTGCGTGTCGGTAATAGAGATCGTCCGGTGTACCCAGTGTGCATCGGTCTCTAGGCAGCTGGCGTCGGACTCAAGAATTGATCTCCTTTGGGCATCCCTGGCAAGTAGCGTACGTCGCTGCATTTTGAGACACTACTTGCATTTCTCAGGGAGATGATCCGGCCCAAGACACTGAATGCACCAGCTGTGCGTGTCGGTGACAGAGATCGTCCGGTTGCAGCGGGCACAAGGCTTAAAGCCGCTGGGCGTCTTCGATGCATCTTTGACCTATAAGTTTCGATTCCCATGTCAGGCACAGCCCCTTGTGACTCTGGCAATTACTGAACCTTTCCTTGCCCCAGGTACAAAAAGTACCTGTATATGTAAGCCACAATGAGCCTGCCATGAGTGGGAAAGGGTACAAATGAAAAAATAAAGAGGTTTAATTATTATTTTAAAAGAATACTCGAAAGGGTAAAATAAAAAAGAGATTTAACTCTGAGGACCTGAAGAAACACAAAGCGCTAACGAACTCCGTGTCTCCTCAGACGCGGAAAAAGAAGAACTGAGAGGCGTGTCCGCGCGGCTAGCGGGAAGATGTGTGCGCGCATGCGTGGTGCGGTCGCTCGCGCGATGGAACGCTGTTGAAGAGATTTTTAGATTTTGCTTGAAAATCCTCCGGGGCCAACGTGACGTCACCCACTTGTGAGAATATCAGCCTGCTTGTCTTCGGAGAACCAAAGAGACAGAGTGAGAGCTGCAAGCAAGTCTGGGGAAGTGTAGGGCACTGAAGCTGAGGGAAGGAGGGATTTTGGAGCAAGCTGGGACACAGGAGAAGCTCAGCTACAGGAAGGCAGGCAAGCTGGGAAGGGGAGCAATAGTATTCACAATAGAGACCAGCCCAGATGGAGAGCAAGGCAGAGGAGAGAGTGGGACTGTGCTGAGAAGCGATGTCGTGCTGGGACTAGGGTAATTCTACCCTGGGAGAAGCGCAGGGCTGTGCTAGGTGTAGTATTGTCCACGAGGGGCCATGCAGTCTGGCCGGGGCAGTGCTGAGGAGATCAGGGCCAGAGCAAGAAGCTGGGAGGGAGTGGCATGGCTGGGGGGCCTCACATCCCTGAAGAGTTTGACCTGCATGTGTGTCCTGCCGTGTGTGCCCCAGTCCAGAGAGAGTGAAGCTGGCTCCATGAGAGTTTGCCTGGCAAAGGGGAGTCCTGCACTGAACAGGAAACTGCTCCAACTGAGCCATCTGTCCAGACCCCAAGAAAGCCTGCATTAAAGTGTGTCCCAGCTGAAGCGCCTGCTCCCCAGAGAAAGGCCTACCTAAGAGAAATTAAAATCCAGCACCAAGTACTCTCATCCTAAAACCTGACACTGTGCGTGTCTCCTGCCAAGCACCCACTTCTGGGAGATCCTGCCCACCTCCCTGACAGCACCAGTAGTGGGTATAGTACAGGTGGGGAAAAGAACCTGGAAGAAAATCTAAGAAAAAAAGGACTGGGAACTAGATAGGAATTTCCCTCACTTATCTTTTTATTTAAATTTAGTTAGTTCACAAGGCTCTTTGCCAAAGAAAATTACTGACTGAGTCTAGGGGGCACAAGAACTGAGCACAGGGAGTCAGGGTTTTCCTTTTTTGAGTTCTTTTGAATCAGGATAGTAGGTACCCTGGAGTTCCTGAGCCAGTGAACTGACCCCGCAAACCGAGGAGACGTGGACGCGGAGACAACTAAAGTACCCAATGCAAGACAGCAGCGATGCTAGCAAAGAGCTAATATACTGGTAATATCATTGTGTGCACACAAATTGATCCCAAAAAGAAAATCTCAGATCTGAGTACATTAACTATCACGTTCACTGAAAAACACTTAGGGAAGCCTGGATGTATGTGAATCTGTTGAAACTTGTAAGAGAAAATTTAGACTTGGGGACAAAGAGGGGCATAATCGAAAGGGACTCCCAAGTTTTGCTGAGGACCTGACCCCGAATCAGCCTGGGACCCACCAGCAGTGCCCCGCAGCATCAGCAGCCCTCAAGGAGCCCCCTTGCAGGTAATGAAAAACTTGTTTTCTTTAATATACAACCCATTTAAATTCAGCCCTCCAGTTAAAAATGTTGATCCTGACATTTCTGTAACATCACAGCAGACACCCTTCAATATATAACATGGTCATTTGGATTCCTGGGCCTGCAACCCTGATTCAAACACTTTGGCCTGGTTTGACAGATTTCTGTTTCAGAACTGACACGCTGTCAGCTTCCACGGTCTCATTCTTCATCAGGGCTCTGAGACACTCTTTCCTCAAACTCTGGGGAATCTCTTACTAAGAGCCAGGTAGTTTCAATTTCTTCTGAGATTGTCTTGGGATCCGAATCTACGTCTGTGTTTGCAGCTTGTTGTTGGAACTGGCCTCTTATATCTCTATGATGAGTTTGAGCAAGAGTTTCCCACAATGGGCCCGGTACAACCTTTATGTTATCCCTATGAATAACGTTGTAGCTTCCTTGTGCATCTCTTAACTTTATAGGTACGTCTCCCTGGCTCAAATACACACACAAACTCATAAAGAATTTCTTCCCATTTGTCTTTAATCTTATCCCAGTCCCTGAACTTGTTATTTCTGAGTAACATCCTATCTCCTTCAGAGATGAGTGCATCTCTTGAGCATCGCTCAAAGAACCGTCTTCTCACTGCCACCTGTTGAGTTGACTCCTGCTGGGCTATTCTGAATGCTTCTTGAAGATGCTGATGGTGTAATCTCACCAAATCAACCAAATTTAGAACCTCTGGACCAGGATACTTTGTTTGCAGATCTTACAGTAGCCTGCAATCCCAACCGAACAACAAGTAGAATGGCGAGTATCTGGTAGAGCTGTGCATGCTGCTATTATATGCCAATGTTAATTCAGGCAGATTGTCAGTCCACTTTCATTTTTTCTGTTTTACATAGTAACATAGTAGATGACGGCAGAAAAAGACCTGCACGGTCCATCCAGTCTGCCCAACAAGATAACTCATATGTGCTAATTTTTGTGTATACCCTACTTTGATTTGTACCTGTGTTCTTCAGGGCACAGATCGTATAAGTCTGCCCAGCACTATCCCCGCCTCCCAACCACCAGCCCCGCCTCCCACCACCGGCTCTGGCACAGACCGTATAAGTCTGCCCAGCACTATCCCTGCCTCTCACCACCGGCTCTGGCACAGACCGTATAAGTCTGCCCAGCACTATCCCTGCCTCCCAACCACCAGTCCCACTTCCCACCACCGGCTCTGGCACAGACCGTATAAGTCTGCCCAGCACTATCCCCGCCTCGCAACCACCAGCCCCGCCTCCCGATCTTGACTAAGCTCCTGAGGATCCATTCCTTCTGCACAGGATTCCTTTATGCTTATCCCACACATGTTTGAATTCCGTTACCATTTTCATTTCCACCACCTCCCGCGGGAGAGCATTCCAAGCTTCCACTACTCTTTCTGTGAAAAAATACTTCCTAACATTTTTCTTGAGTCTGCTCCCCCTTCAATCTCATTTCATGTCCTCTCGTTCTACCACCTTCCCATCTCCGGAAAAGGTTCGTTTGCGGATTAATACCTTTCGAATATTTGAACGTTTGTATCATATCACCCCTGCTTCTCCTTTCCTCCAGAGTATACATGTTTAGTTCAGAAAGTCTCTCCTCATATGTCTTGTAACGCAAATCCCATACCATTCTCGTAGATTTTCTTTCCACCGCTTCAATTCTTTTTACATCCTTAACAAGATACGGCCTCCAAAACTGAACACAATACTCCAGGTGGGGCCTCACCAACGACTTATACAGGGGTATCAACACCCCCGTTCTTCTGCTGGTCACACCTCTCTCTATACAGCCTAACAACCTTCTAGCTACGGCCACTGCCTTGTCACACTGTTTCGTCGCCTTCAAATCCTCAGATACTATCACCCCAAGATCCCTCTCTCCGTCCGTACCTATCAGACTCTCCCCGCCTAACACATACGTCTCCCGTGGATTTCTATTCCCTAAGTACATCACTTTGCATTTCTTCGCATTGAATTTTAATTGCCAAACCTTAGACCATTCTTCTAGCTTCCTCAGATCCTTTTTCATGTTTTCCACTCCCTCCCGGGTGTCCACTCTGTTACAGATCTTAGTATCATCCACAAATAGGCAAATTTTACCTTCTAACTCTTTGGCAATGTCACTCACAAATATATTGAACAGAATTGGCCCCAGCACCGATCCCTGAGTCACTCCACTACTCACCTTTCCCTCCTCCGAGCGAATTCCATTCACCACCACCCTCTGGCATCTGTCCGTCAACCAGTTCCTAATCCAGTTCACCACTTCGGGTCCTATCTTCAGCCCATCCAGTTTATTTAAGAGCCTCCTGTGGGGAACTGTGTCAAAAGCTTTGCTGAAATCTAAGTAGATTACGTCCATAGCTCGTCCCTGATTCAATTCTCCTGTCACCCAATCAAAGAACTCAATGAGATTCGTTTGGCACGATTTCCCTTTGGTAAAACCATGTTGTCTCAGATCTTGCAACTTATTGGCTTCCACGAAATTCACTATCCTTTCCTTCAGCATCGCTTCCATTACTTTTCCAATAATCGAAGTGAGGCTTACCGGCCTGTAGTTTCCAGCTTCTTCCCTATCACCACTTTTGTGAAGAGGGACCACCTCCGCCGCTCTCCAATCCCTCGGAACCTCTCCCGTCCACAAGGATATATTAAACAAATCTTTAAGAGGACCCGCCAAAACCTCTCTGAGCTCCCTCAATATCCTGGGGTGGATCCCGTCCGGTCCCTCAGTACCACAGACGTCGACGCACCGGACGATGACCTCGGTACCGCAGACGTCGAAGCACCGGACAAGGCCCCAAACAAAAGGTTCCTCTGGGCCAATCTCACCGCCTGAGTTCTCTTCTTCAACAGAAGACAGAGTGCAGGCCTGGGGACGATGCCCGGCCCCCAGACACTGAAGATACGAAACGTGCCTATCAGTGAGCGAGATAGTCCGGCTGCACTGGGTGCACTTTTTAAAGCCGCTGGCAGGCTTCGAGGACATGGGCGGAAAAATCACGCCGGCGAAGTCAAAATTCGCGATGATGACAATGGGCACCAAAACAAGGGAGAAAAACCCGTGTGGGCGGCCGAAAAGGCCGCGCCCGACGACAAAAGAAAACTTAGCGGGAAAAAACACTCGAAATAAAGGAGTTTTTTTTTTTATAAAGACGAAGAACATGACGGAAAGGGGTCCTGAGCATATTCATCATAGTTTGGTTAAATTGTTCATATTGGACATTGCCTTGGGGATGATATGGCATCATATGACTTTTCATAAGCTCTCGTATCACTGCCAATTTGAAATTACGGCCCTGATCGGAATGTAGTTGAGCGGGAGACCCATGGTGGTTTATCCAGTGCTGGACAATGGCTTTGGCAGTGGTGTAGGCAGTCTGGGTTTTGCAGCCAGGGATTCATATCCTGCTTCATCCCCACCCAGTAGTAATCCCAGTGAAGATTTTGCAAGGTAGCCTCTTTGCTAAGATGCCTTGAACAGTCATATTAGGCTTTCAGCCTGTCTCTCCTCAGCCTCTCCGGCACCACAAATTGCAATACTTCAAAACTGTCCCTAGGATCTGTGATTCTGCGATACCATAGCCCTTGTATGCAGCAAAGTCTGTTCTTTTTCTGTCAGAGCCTCTGTTGACCATGTGTCCGCTGTTGGTATCAACTTGTGGGTTCAGATGCATGTGTTGAATAACTTTTTGCAGCTCTGCATCCTCCTGTTGCCACTGTGTCGATCTGAAAAGAGAAAAACTTAGTACTTGTTGAGCACACACTGCCTGTCTCTTCACCCATCTCCACCATTTCAGGCCATAAACGCTGCCACATCTCTGCAGCCTTGATCATTAGGAAGTCAGGCTCCGAATCTTCCACTTCATCCTCAGTTTTTGTGGCTGTCTGGACAAAGCATTTGCTATCTGATTGGTTTGTCCTGGATTGTACTGGATCTCAAACCCAAGCTCGGCAAGTTGCGCAAGCCACCTTTGTTCAGTTGCATGAAATTTGGCAGTTACTAAGTACCTAAGTGGATTGTGATCAGTGCAAACTAAAAACTTGCAGTAGATCAGATATTCCTTGAATTTTTCTATCGCTGCCCACTTTAGGGGGCAAATGCCTGATTTTAGGTGCCCTGTTGTCCTCAGAGGGTGCCTCTTTTGACCAGGCTTTGGGAGCCTTGCATGTTTATTTCTCTATTTTCCAGAGACCGATATAGGTGGAGAGGAGTGGAGGTGCCCAGCCCTGGGAACTCAAAAATAGAAGGAAAGGAGAAGGAATAATAAAGGAGACTCTCCAGCAAATATTCAGCCCACAGGAGGTGGGTCGGCTAAGTCCTGCGATAGGTGCAAGCCGAGATATTCAATATTAGGCCATTTCTAGTGACTGGCATTGAACATCCAGGTTTCTTTGGCCGGTTTAAACTTAACTGGCCAAGTCAATATTCAGTACTGGCTGGTTAATTTTATAGTGGCCAAAGATAGGCCTACTATTTGGGCAGTCAAATTTGGCTACCAAACCTACCTGGCGATGCGCTAAATATTCATGGTAGCCAGCCAGTGGTGTGCTGGAGCCGGCTCGCACCGGCTCGCAAGAGCCAGTTGTTAATTTTTTAAAGATCATGCGAGCCGGTTGTTCAGCATGGCGAGCCGGCTCCAGTAAATAAGGTAAGCTTGGCAGGAAGGTGCCACAAGCCATGCTTACCCCGTTTATCTTACAGCAGTGAAACGTTCGGAACTGCAGCGTTCGATGCATGTAGCTACAGTGGTGGTCGCAGCAACAGTGGCGACGTCGTCAGCCGTCCCGGCCCCCAAAGTGCTCCATTCATGGCAAGCAGCAGAGCAGCTCCGGAGCCCTGAGCCGGCCCGTGTCCATGGTGCTGCCAGCCACCAGCCCCGAGCGGCTGACGCACCTGAGCCCGGAGGAGAAGCCGCTTCGGAGGTGAGGGTGAGAGAGAGGCTCGCGCGAGACTCCGCTTCACTGTCTCCCGGCCGGAAGTGGGTTGGCGGCGCATGCTCCTTATCTTACCCTGTGTCCCTGGCCTGGCTACTGCGTGCACCAAGCGTCGTCCTCCACCCCTGCCGCCGGGGGAAGGGACTTGATTCGAGCTGGGTGAGTCACTGTGCGGTGCCTGCCTGGCAGCGCTGACATGGAGCCCTGCTCCGGGCAGCGCCTCCTGCTGGGGGATTTCAGAGATTGCACGGTGCTGTTGCCAGAAGCGCTCTTCTGCGAATTGCGTGTGGTTTGTATATGGGGCGCAAGATGAGCAGCTTTCTAGGTGTGTGCTTGCGTTAAGCCTTTGGGTTCAAGTTGCAGGTTTTCTAGACTAGGGTTCGGGGTGTTGCAGGTGCATCAGCTGTTCCCCCTCTAAAAATCTACCTTACCTCAGTGCACAATCTGAACTGTACTTGAGGGTGAAGTCCGCCAAGATCTTAAAAAGCATCGGTGCCATTTACCTCTGTACTGAAATTATTTTTTTTAGGGGGAGGGGTGTTACTACAGGGCTAGTAAGCACCACTCAGTCCCTTTACTGCTCTTCAGTAAAGTCAGACTGAAATTGAGTAAAGAAGGAAAAGCTTTTGTGTGCCCTGAGAATGGAAAGGACAAATCAAAGTTGGGTATAAAGTATCACATACCAATAAGGGAGAGAGAAGAAATGCTGCACATGGATGGAGGGGAGGGAAGAGTGAGGAAGGAGATATGATGAGGGAAAAGGAAGAGAGGAGAAAAACTGCACATGGATGAAGAAAATAGGCAGAAGCTGGATCCACTGGATCCAAGTCTGCGGAGGACCCAGCTTTTACTTATGGATGTAGGGCAAGAAATGAAGAAGGCGGAAAGTAAAGAAATAAATGGAAAGGAAGCCCTGGAAACGGAGTTAAGAGGACAGATAGAGAGCAGCAGAATCAGATACTGGGCCAGCATGATCAGAAAAACAATGTCACCAGTCAACTAAGGTAGAAAAAAAATCATTTTATTTTCATTATAGTGTTTGGAATATGTTCACTTTGAGAATCAGGTGCTCAACATTAAAAGTTTATATTTATTTACTTATTTATGGCATTTATCCCATATTAAACATAAATTAGATTGGAACCTGGGATCATTTAATTTTTTTTTCCCTGGAGTAATGAATTGCCACCCCCCCAGGCTCTCTCCCCGGCTATAGCCAGCTCTGCAATGTGGGGGGGGGGGGGGGGGGGCGGGCGCAGATGTGGGCGGGGGGCGCAGAGGTGGATGGGGGGGAGGCGCAGAGGAGGGACCGGGGAAAGAGCCTGTTGTTAAACATTTACCAGCACACCACTGTAGCCAGCTATATCATACGATATATCCAGTTAGCTGCTAAGCGCTAATATTCAATGGAGATAACTGACTAGGTCATGCTGAATATTAGACTTAGCTGGTTAAGTGTCATTTAACCAGCCAGGAGTTGTTCCTGGTCAGTTAAATAGCACTGAATATCAGCCAGTCTGTCTTTTGTGAATTTACTGACTTTTCCAATTATTAACTTACTTTTTCTTACTTTGGGCTGTACGTACTTTATTTATGGGGGTTACCGGTAAGGGTATTTTTATTTAATTGTTCCCATGGTTCCACTGTAATGGACCCCCTGAATTTCAGCGAAGATGGGTGTGCTCAGAATATCTGTTGTTAGTAGTCATGACCCACATCTAAACTCACCCCGCTGAAACTTGAGGGACTTACAGGTCACTAACCTCGCCTTTCACTCCTGTGAAATGAAATGGGAAAAAAACTAAAATTGGATTTATCCTGGTTAGGGAAATAACCAGACTTACTGATGAAATTAATAAGGTTTGAATTTATTTGTCTATAAGAATATATATTTAAAACAAAAGGTTATCAAATAACATTGATAATTAAACTTTCGTCCTTTGGAATAATTCCCTTCACTTTTTAAATGTTTCCATAAATAAATATCCTTTTAACATTTTGTCATTCTTTCTTTTTCAGAACATTATTCCAAAATCAGCAAATTGAATAGCAGTCAGATAAGTACACATATTGTTAATTATTTCTCACTTTTCAATATATCCCCTGTTTAGACCTTTGAAAACCAAGCGCTTAATGATTTACACCCAATGCCTTAGAAGATCAATTTTTTTTCTCTATTCTCTCTCTTTCTCTTTCCTATGTGTGTGTGGCTATTATTATAAAGAATTTGATTCTTTGTCTCCTTTTCCTTTACAGGTAAGTCTAGAATTTTCACTCCCGGGAGACTTCAGACGTGTATGTTTTTCTCAGTACATTTTTATTTCTTCCTCACACTTTTCCAACCGGATTACTTAGCTGTCAGGTGCAACCACAGTCCAGGGCCATGCCAAGGGTCTCTGGCGCCCCTCTGCAGACTACCAGTTGGCGCCCCCCCCCCCGCACCTGCCTGGCTCCAAGGCAGCAATTCCCCTCTCTCCCCTGCCCTCCCGCTCCCATGTAGGAACTGCCCGCCCTCTTCTCCCCCCCAAGATCCCGTTCCTTTTTTTTTTCTTTTAAATTTACCTTCCTCCGGCAGCGCGTCAGTGAAGGAGGCGGCGCTCCCAGTCCCGACGTCTCTAGCCTTCCCTTGTTCGCTGCTCACTGCCCCGCCTTCTTCTGACTGCGCTGCCGGAGAAAGGTAAATTTAAAAGAAAAAAAAAAGGAACGGGATCTTGGGGGGGAGAAGAGGGCGGGCAGTTCCTACATGGGAGCGGGAGGGCAGGGTAAGCACGCAGCGGCGGCGCCCCCCAGAGGATAGCGCCCCCCTGCGGTGCTTACCCCGCTTACCGCATCGGCACGGCCCTGCCACAGTCCACGGAAATCTTTCTTGCGACGGGGCCCTTGTTGTCTTCCATACATCTGACGGTCCCGTCTAGTCGAAGCTTCTCCCTAAACCTCACGCTTAAACAACTTAAAGAAGGCAAAACCTTGACTTTCCTGCCTTTGGAATTTCATTTTATCACTGTTGGGACATATTACCAAATACTGTGGCCAGTTGCAACTAATAAAATAAAATTAACCAAAACAGTCCTTAGCACTTCCAAGCCTAGCTGTTTTGTTTTTACTTCCCTATGCTGTGCAAGAGTGACTGACAGCCACTATGTATCACACTCAACATTCCATGCATATCCCCTTTACATCTCAAACAGATACCTAAATCATCCAAACCCTTCCTATTTTTCTTCCTTGTTTCCACCTATCCCATTCACCCTGCTATCAATTAGCTTTCATTCAATCACTACAGCTCTTGTCTCATTGCAATTCATCCAAAAATTTCTCAAAATTCTTCAAATAAGAGAAAATTAATTTCAAACTCTACCCCAATTATACCTTCACTCCCACTTTCACCACAACACTATTATTACCACCCAAACTCTCTCCAACACTTTTCTTTTTCACAAATTTCCCCTCTGACTTTCCCACTCACAGCAGCACCTCCTCATGCTTTCACTGTCAGACGCTCTCCTCTACAAACAAACACCCTTGTCTTACAGCTGCTTTAGTACCTTCAATCACCAAAATTCCTTTAAAATCTTTCTTTCCCCTCTCTTTCATCAAAATCACCCTTTACCTGCTCACACACAGCACACCAGCTACTCTCACCTTGGCAATCAAAAACACTCTGCCACATCCCAGCCAGTGTTGCCAGGTGGAAAATTTTTTTCCCACCCAAATGAGCCCAAATCCAGCCCAAAACCCGCCCAAACTCAAACCCCGCCCCTGACACCCCCACCCCCGCGTCATCACCCCCGCCCCCGCCGTCATCAACCCCGCCCCTGCCGTCACCGGCCCCGCCTCCCCCGTCACCGGCCCCGCCTCCCCGTCACCGGCCCCGCCCAACACGTCACTAACCCCGCCCAAAACGTCACTAACCCCGCCCAAAACGTCACTAACCCCGCCCCCCGTGGCCGAAAAAACCGCCCGAAAAACCGTGGAAAAGAAAAAAAAGAAGCCCAAAAAACCACGACCCGCCGCGGGCAAAAATTTCCCGCGGCGGGTCGCGGAAAACCGCCCAATTGGGCGGTAAAACCGCCCACCTGGCAACACTGATCCCAGCACTTCCTCTCTCTCTGGCTGTCCAACTCACTCTCTCAACTGCCAGAGACTCCGTTGCCCAGGATACGGAACCTCTGGCTGGAGTTCCAGAGACCCCCCCCAGGTAAATAAAAAAATATATATATTTCTTTATTATTTTTTTTCTCTGTCCTTTCCCTATGTTACATTCACCTTGTTTCCTTTGATTTTTTTTTTGTCTTACTTTACTTTTGCTTAGAGTTCTGACATTGGTCCTTGTCTTAGCCACCAGCATAGCAGGCACATTTTTGTGTGCCAAGCACGTCAAATACTGTGCAAACTCCTTTACTAAATTGTGGTGGTGGTGGTGGTGGGGAGGTGTAATTTATATTGTGCTTGGCACCCCTAGTCATTTTGAAAGGTTGGCACCTATGTCCATCAGGACTTTTTACTTTATGCTCTGTATCATTTCTATAGTTTTGCTCATATTTTTGTGCCAGCTCCATCCTTTTTTTCCTTTTATTTAAGACCTCTTGATTACCCATACTTCCTTGTGAGAGGTTGGTTACTTAAAATAATTTTACAAGGGACCAGCTTTGATGGGAAGGGTTTATATACAGAACTGCTGCTTTGTTATAGTGCAGTATTTTTCATTGCAAGGCTCAGGGGCCAGCGGGGACCCTCATCAATCCTGACTCTTCATCACCTCCAGGCTGTTGCTATTGGCACTACATCCATGTCAGATCTGTTTTCTACCTGCAGCATCCAGCTCTCCTTAAGTCCAAGCTACATATTGCCCAGAGCGCAGAGTGGGAGACTGGCCACTGAGCAGCTCAAACTTGCTGAGGTTCATGTGGTAGAGGCTGACAAATGGGCAAACCAATAGGGAGATAATATCAAAAACCAGTTTATTCAGAATATTCATATCAAGGACCCAACACGGTCCATGTTTCAGCGCCAAAGCGCCTGCCTCAGGGGTCACAATCAACTTTCTACAAAAAAACAGGACAAATTAAAAACATAATATTAAGAGATTTCAAATAAAATATATCTGCCTTAATAAAATATGTAGCCAAACATATACAGACAATCATAATAGTATTGCACATTTGTAAATGTATAATGATAAATTATGTAAAAAAATGTTAATATATTATAATTATGTGAGCAGATATTGTGGACAGAGAAACACCAAACAATGAAAAGTGATAACTGTCAAATAAATGACTGATAAATGAAAGGCATAGGTCAGGCTGATGAAACATCAACATATCTACATATATATTTATCCTGCCTAGTGCCTTCTCCTCCATCCATCTCCAGCAAATTCCCTCTCTCCCCTGTCCCCTCCTTCAATCCCTGTTGTCCAGCAATTCTCCTCTCTCCCCTGCCCATCCTGTTTCTTTCCATCCCCTTCCCCATTCTATCCAGCGTCTCCCTCCCCCCTCCCCCTTCGCAGCATCTCCTCTCTCTCTCTCTCAATAAAGAACGACAACTTGGATGCAGCAGCTCACAGGTTTGCTTGCTGTGTTTTGAGTGAACGGCGACGGCTGCGCGGGAGAGTGGAAACAGATTTACCAAATGGATTCCTTCCTTACAGTGGACTAGATACGCTGGCTCACTTCTACTCCACTCCCGAAGTTGCAGCGGTGAATGGGCGGGCGGGAGTAAAAGTAGCAAGCACCCAGGCTCAACTCCGTCCTTCACTTCCTGCCCTCTCTGCGTCCCGCCTTCCTCTGATGTCATTTCCTTTCGGGTGGGCGGGATGCTGAGAGGGCAGGAAGCGAAGGACGGAGCCGAGCCTGGCTGCTTGCTGCTTTTACTACTGGAGTGGCGCCCCACCCGCCAGTTCGCCGCTACGGGCAAGAACATTAAGTTGTCATTGTCGTCAATCTACGTCCATGGACTTACTCAAGAACTGGTGACTCTGAGGGCAAAGTCAGAACATAAGGCTTAAAGTTGCCTCTACTTCCTGGTATTTAGGACATGTACTTAACAATACCTGCCTTGCCAGCCTGTCTGGGCGAGACATGTAAGTGTACTGCAAACTTGTAAAGAATTTCCCACTGGAGTTTGCAAGATGGCAGTTTTAAGGGGCGTGCTTGACGCCAGGGCTATAACAGCATTAGAGTGCACCTAATCCATTCTGCTATGTCTATATAGCACAAGGTCAAGTAAAGACCATACCTTCATTTTTTAAAAGCTAACATTTAGTTTTGCTGTATTCCGTTCACACACACAGGTTGAAATTCAAAGAGATTTAACTGGCCAGAAAGGGCTCCTGACCAATTAAATTGCTTGTTTATTTTATTTATTTTTGTTACATTTGTACCCTGCACTTTCCCACTCATGGCAAGCTCAATGTGGCGGGCAATGGAGGGTTAAGTGACTTGCCCAGAGTCACAAAGAGCTGCCTGTCCGGAGAATCAAACTCAGTTCCTTAGTCCCCCAGGACCAAAGTCCACCACCCAAACCACTAGGCCACTCCTCCACTCAGCATGGCATAATTGATGTATTAAAAGATAGAGTTCAGAGTTATACCAGTTACCTTTTTTATGTTTGGAAGAGATAGATGGATGGGGTGTTAATGGGGCCAAAGTGTTATAGGCTGCGTGTAATTTGGTATTTCATAAGAGAACCTGGTTGTCTAATGTCTCAACAGAGAGTGTTGCTGGGGCTAAATTAAGTTCTTTAGAAAGGGTAGCCTCAGTTAAATTTCTCAGATCATGAAAAGGCTTAAGCGGGGGGGGGGGGGGGGGGGGTTGTTAACCGGTTAGTGCTGCTGAAAATGTCCACTTAGCACTCAACTGAAAACTGGCTATTTTGGATGTAGCATATCAGGCGCGGGGTAGGTGGGTATGTTAAGAGTGTGAACATGACGTCAGACGCTTTCATCTGGTGTGTGGAGAGTCCAGACGCGAACCCACTTGGGGTTTAGGTGTCCGAAAACAGTTAAAAGTTTGGTATTGTAAGTAAGGTTGTTTTGAGAATTTTCATTTTGTTGAATTTGTTGCTTTGATACATTACAGCATGTGTGCGAGCTGTGTTGGATTATTGGCATGTTTGTGTTTTAGTTTCCCTTTCTGAAGAAGATGCATGAAACTCGGCCAGAGTTAAAGGGAAGTGGAGCTGGCTAGAATACTTTGTTGAATGGACTGATTTGGTTTTAACAGCACTAACGCGAGCACGATATATCCTCCAAGGGAAGTGGTAAAACAGATCTGTTTATTTGGGTATGATTTGTTTTGGGAGAATCTTAAGAACTGTATGTGGATTATATATGCAATGTTATTAAGTGCACTGTACCTCCTTTTGAACACGCTAGGTAGCTATAGCATGTAGATTTGAAGGTTATACTTGTTTGAGCTCATTAGTGAGGAGACTTATGTATATTTTGAATTTAGGACAATGTGAATATGTTCTTTTAATATATTGAATATATGTTATATACAGAAGGTTCTTTGGTTTAATCTATGTTATATGCGCAAGAGTTCAGAATCAGCCTAGATGTATGTACATTCATGGTAAGGAGGTGGAACACTAAATGTGCAATGATGGTTCCATCTGTGATATCACCACATACTCCCTTTGGGGATATAATTGTTGGAATGGATATGGTCTGAGCACATTTAAACACTATATAATTGCATTATAAAAAATTAAAAAGTATATTGTTTATCTAAGGTATAGTAGGTAGTATTTTGGAGATGAGCCAGAGGAGGTGTCAGCACTTGGCCGGATAAGTGTCGATATTCAGCAGTTAACCCGCCAAAGTCACTGCATAAATAAAACTGCATAAAAGTCAGCCCTTTACAGTGCTCAATATCGTGCACAACCAGCTATGTTTTCGTTGGCTCTGTATACCTAGGAATTCAATGCTGGATCCCAGCCATGGCTGGACATTGAATTTCTGGGTATAAAGCTGGTGGCAGTCAGCAAAGTGCTGAGTGCCACTGGCTGAATGTCTACCACACAATGTTACTGTGTCTTTGATGTGCTTCATAGAGGTTCAGCTGTAAAGCTTAATCTTGAAGCTAAGATTGTCCCTTATCTACAGACTGGCAGAGGAAGGTGGGGAGCAGAGAGGAGCAACATTTTCTCAAGTTCTTCAAAGGTTCTGATTGTGAAAAAATAAAGCCAGCAATGCTGTTACCAGAGGCTACAATGCAATCCTACGTGACTTCAATGAAAGCAATTTGTCTTTAATGTGGTGTTTGACATATGCTGCAGCTGTGTTTGTAATGGGCATTGCAAATCATTTATATTCTGTCTTGGAAGTTCAGCAGGCAAATTTTATCTGTATAAACTAACATTATTCTTTAGGTCAGAAAGATGATGGTACACCTCCCTTTTCTTCATGCAGTTGAAATTCAAGTGGCACAGTCAAATATCCTGGTCTCCCTTGGGGTGCTCACTGAGAAATAATGGCTGTATCTGCAGTTGTGTTTTTACACAAACACCTTTTGGTTAATATAGAGGGGCATAATCGAACGGCGCTGGCCAAATCGATGGCCGGCAATCTTCAGGGCCAGCGCCGTAAGCGGGCGGAGCTAAGCGTATTTTCAAAATACGCTTGGCGCCGGCCAAATCACTCACCGGGTTTACAAGAGGATCGCCGGCAGATCGCCGGGTATATATGAGATGGCTGGTTTCGGTTTTCAGCCATAATGGAAACCGGGCCTGGCCATCTCAAACCCGGCGAAATGCAAGGCATTTGGGCATGGGAGGAGCCAGCATTTGTAGTGCTCTGGCCCCTCTGACGTGCCAGGACACCAACCGTGCACCCTAGGGGGCACTTAAAAAAATTAAAAAAACCCCCTTACCTTGTGTGCTGAGCCCCCCAAATCCCCCCCAAAACCCACTCGCCACAACTCTACACCATTACCATAGCCCTAAGAGGTGAAGGGGGCACCTACATGTGGGTATAGTGGGTTTTGGGGTTTTTTGGAGGGCTCTACATTAACCACTACAAGTGTAACAGGTGGGGGGGGGGGGGGGGGGATGGGCCTGGGTCCACCTGCCTGAAGTGCACTGCACCCACTAAAAACTGCTCCAGGGACCTGCATACTGCTGTCAAGGAGCTGGATATGACATTTCAGGCTGACATACAGGCTGGCAAAAAAAGTTTTATTTTTTGTTTTTTTTGGGTGGGAGGGTGTTGGTGACCACTGGGGGAGTAAGGGGAGGTGATCCCTGCTTCCCTCCAGTGGTCATCTGGTCAGTTGGGGCACTTTTTCCAGACTTGGTCCTAAAAATAAATGGACCAAGTCCGGCCGGCGAAATGATCGTTCGAATCGGCCTCTTTTTTTCCATTATTAGCCGAAGCCAGCCATCTCGTACCCATGCCCCCGCCCCTCATCCCGCCTTCAATACCCTACCAACACGCCCCCTCGAAGGTTGGCTGGTGCCGCGATGAAACAGCAGTTGAAGCAGGCCAAAATCGGCTTTTGATAATACAGATTTGGCTGAGACCAGGAGATCGCCGGCAATCTCCCGATTTGTGTCGGAAGATCGCCGGCGATCCCTTTCGAAAATAAGCCTGATAGTGCTCACTTATGGATTAATTATTCTTGCTTCAATCCTTGTTCTGTTCACACTGCAGACAAGTTTCATGGGGACAGCTCATCTATTCGGTCACCCATGTACTGCTCCACATATTTTTTTTTTTTAAAGTGGGGCAAGAGAAAGGGCACAGCTGACTGTTACAATCATCCAAGTGAGAAGCAAACTGTGACAGCCCTTAGGTAGTGGGTCATTGGATAATGGTGGCTGCTAAGCTGTGCAGATGCAACAGTATCTACTCTAGCAATGGTTCTCAAATCTGTCTTGGGGGACCACCAGCCAATTGAGTGCTCAGGATATCCCTAATGAACATGGATTTGCATGCCTGCCATCTCCATTATATTCAAATAGCACCTCTTTGTTCAGAATGATGCAGTAAGGGGTGGACCACTATTTAAATGACAGCGTTTTTGAGCAGTTAGCAACAGCAGAGTCTTAGGACTACACACACCGTTGAGCGGTCAAACATGTGTTATGAAGAATGAAGATTGAAATATTTATAAATAATTCTGAAGGATTTCTAATACATTTTTTTTAGTATGTTCAGAATTATATATTGCTTTTCATCAGATATTTTTCGTTTCAGATTTATTTCCCTGATGAAGTACTCTTGTGAAACACAGCTTGTGTTGGAGATAGGGGAGTAGTTTGTCGTTGTCTTGTCCACAAGGAGGGTGAGCCCTTAGGTCCCGTAAGGCCCTGAAGGACCTCAAAGGACAGCCGTGCAACCCCAAGTCTTCACCTGCGGCGACCGCCGTTTACCAAGGGTTGAGCCCCCAGCTGCAGGTGGTCAACGGGACTTCAGGAACCGCGGGGTTGACGGGCTGACCTGGACTGGAACCGGGAGAGAAGCGGGCAGGTGGAATAGAGATGTCCACAAACTGGCAGCAGATCAGGGCAGGCAGCTAACAGCGTAGTCGGAGTCAGGCAAGAGGTCAAGGCAGGCGGCTAGTAGAGAAGTCAAAGTCAGGCTAGAGGTCTAGGCAGGCAGCTTAGAAGATAACCAGGAAACAGTCCAAAGTCCAAAATCAGCAACACCAGGAAAACGACAAAACACAGGAACCACGGAGATTGGCCTCGGGAACAGAACCTGAAGCAAAGTTCTAGCTCAGTTCCCTTCCTTAAATACCGTACAACATCAGCCGCCCCGCCCCGCCCCCGTAGGTACAGTCGACCAATCCGGACCTGGGTATCGGCAGAGCCCCTCTGATTGGCTCTGTCCGATTCCCCAGGCGGGACCACCAACTTGGCCTCCCAATCCGGCACCTCAGAGGCGGAGCTCCGAGCCCTCCCGCCCGGGAGGGAAGAAGACGCCGGCCATCACGCCTCGGCGCCGCCTCCTTCGGCGGCGCAAACATAGCCCCCACAGCCGGCGACCAAGAGACCGGCGGCCGCAGTCGCTGGCCTCCGGCCTCGGTCCCGGACGGAACGGCCATCACTGCAGCGGCCCCCGGCTCCCCGCCGTGGCCTCCGGACCGCTACCCCTCGCCGTGGAGGACACTGGCTCCCGCCCCCCGTGACGGAGGAGCCGGAAGCAAACGCAACCGTTGCAAAGGCCCTGAAGGGAAGAACACCACTTCCTTATCAAGGCCCTCCCAGATGATGTCACACTCCCTAGAGCCAGGCAGACAGCACACTGAAACCCCGAGAGGCCCAACCCACACCAATGCAGCACCGTGAAGCTCTTGAAGTCAGTACACCCAAAGAGAGGTAGAGCTAACTCAGTCCACACACACAGCTGTAGTAAAGTGAAACAATTGCAGTCATGCTGCTGGAAGCTGCCAGTATAGAGAGAGAGAGAGCTAGCTCAGAAAGGACAGACAAAGGAAACAGAAGCCAGCTAAGAAGCAGACCCCCAGGAAAAAGGTAAGGTTGAGAGGGGTTCTGACCAGAATCATAACAGCAAGCCAATTTTGGCCGGCTTCAACTGCTTTCTGTCGCAGGGCCGGCCAAAGTTCAAGGGGGCGTGTCGGCAGTGTACCGAAGGCGGGATGGGGGCGTGGTTAAGAGATGGGTGTCCTCGGCCGATAATGGAAAAAAGGCCGGCCCTGACGAGCATTTGGCTGACTTTACTTGGTCCCTTTTCGTTCACGACCAAGCCTTGAAAAGGTGCCTGAACTGACCAGATGGCCACCGGATGGAATCAGGGATCACCTCCCCTTACTCCCCCAGTGGTTACCAACCCCTTCCCACCCAAAAAAAAAAAAAATTAAAAAACATTTTTTTGCCAGTCTCTATGCCAGCCTCAAATGTCATACCCAGCTGCATCACAGCAGTATGCAGGTCCCTGGAGCAGTTTTTAGTGGGTACTGCAGTGCACTTCAGGCAGGCGGACCCAGGCCCATCCCCCCCTACCTGTTACACTTGTGGTAAATGGGAGCCCTCCAAAACCCACTCGAAACCCACTGTACCCACATCTAGGTGCCCCCCGTCAGGGCCGCCAAGAGACTGGGCCAGGCCCGAGACAAGGTCGCCCATAGGGCCCCCCCTCCACCCGCCACCGGGCCCTCTCTCCACCCCCGGGCCCTCTGCACTGACCTTAAGCGCCTCACCTTCAAAAGTGCAGCAAGCAGCGGCAGACCACTTCTTCCTTCCATGTCCCGCCCTCTTGGAAGTTACATCAGGCGAGGGCGGGACATGGAAGGAAGGAGTGGTCTGCCGCTGCTTGCTGCACTTTCGAAGGTAAGGCGCTTAAGTTCAATGCCAGGAAGCGACGGAGGGCGGGCCCCCCCTGTCCCCCCTCTCAGCAGCCCCCCGTCCCCCCTGTCCCCAACTCTCGGCAGCCCTGCCCCCCGTTACCCTTTAAGGGCTATGGTAGTGTTGTACAGTTGTAGGTAGTGGGTTTGGGGGGGGGGGTTGGGGGGCTCAGCACACAAGGTAAGGGAGCTATGCACCTGGGATCAATTTGTGAAGTCCACTGCAGTGCCCCCTAGGGTGCTCGGTTGGTGTCCTGTCATGTAAGGTGGACCAGTGCACTACAAATGCTGGCTCCTCCCACGAGGCAAAGGTTGAGATTTGATTGATACCCTTGCACCAGCCTTGCTGCCTCCTCCTGCTGCTCTGGATTCTGGGTCCTTCATTTTGCCACGTGATGAACCATAGCTGGGGCCTTCATTTTGCAACCCTTAGCAGTGGTTCTTAGTTGTTCTCAGGCATACAAACAAGATCAAAGACTGATAAAGATACGATGAGGAACAAAATAACATCTTATTTATGTATTTATTTAATGTGATTTCATAACATGCCTCACCAGGTACAGCCTGATGTAACAACAATAAAACGAGCAAATATAAAAACACATAACTGAACTACTAAATAAATTATCACCCACAAACTATAACAACCAAACAAAATAGTCATTCAACCAGTGACTATGAACCTACCCCATACCAATTCTAATTCATTCACACAATTACTTTGTAGCACTGAGAAATTTTACTTTCAGTTTAGATATTGGGCTATGGCTTTAGCAAGTTTTAAGCTTGAACTAGGTAGGGCAGATTAACACTATTATAGACCGTAGGCAAACATGCATTTGTAGTACTAGGGGTATGCAGGGCAAAAATTGTCATTCTGTTCAGTTTCATTTATCATTTATGGGATTCTTCATTTTGTTTGCCTTTTCTTTCATTTCAGGGCAACACCATCAATAGTGCACACTGTTTTGAAATAGGTTTCATACGCTCAAGTCATTATAAAATTACCCTCCATAGTAGTATAGGATGCACCCTTTAGGAAACATTTAAATTTGCATTGGAGATTTTATTCTGGAAAACCTTAATCTGTCTTTTCCATTTTCTCTTGTAGGTCCAGAACCGGTGCAGGGTTACTGGGTACCCTAGGCGAAATTTCAATCATATGCTTCCCCTTCACTTAACTTTCAGGCCCTCAGCTCCACCCCCAAGATTTTGGTAACTAAACTCAGTCATGATCATCTCAACACCATTCCATGCACATGAATCATAGACATAATTAGATACTGAGAGGAGAAGTTATCAATGTAAGCTGCGCTTAAGATGAGTTATTTTATTGTTAACCTGGGTTATTAATAACTAGACCTCAGTGCAAAAAAATGAGACCTGTGCTGAAATAGCATGAGTTGGTGGTAAAATAGTCTGTCTTAACAGTAACCCATGTTGATAACTTCCCCCCTAAAAGGGCTATTTGATTATTGTCTACCCTTTCTGCAGATAAAACAATGTGTTCATGGTTCTTTGAGTTTGTGTGGCTCTCAGAATTTATTGGCTTTTTTTGACAGCTGCTGTTCTTTGCTGCTCCTCAGAAGCTGCTATCCTAGATGATTGCCTGTGTTTAAGCCGGTCCTGTGTAGGTCCCATTTAGGAATGGATATGGAATGATATGCACATGGCAGACATTATTGGGCTCATTTTCGAAAGAGAAGGACGCCCATCTTTCAACACAAATCGGAAGATGGACGTCCTTCTCACCAGGTCGACCAAATTGAAAGCCGATTTTGGACGTCCCCAACTGCTTGCCGTCGCAGGGACGGCCAAAGTTCAAGGGGGCGTATCGGAGGCGTAGCAAAGGCGGGACTTGGGCGTGCCTAACACTAGGACGTCCTCAACCCATAATGGAAAAAAAAGGATGTCCCTGACGAGCACTTGGATGACTTTACCTGGTTGTGTTTTTCTCACGACCAAGGCACAAAAAGGTGCCCAAAATGACCAGATGACCACTGGAGGGAATTGGGGATGACCTCCCATTACTCCCCCAGTGGTCACTAGCCCCCTCTCACCCTCAAAAATATCTTTCAAAATATTTTTTGCCAGCTTCAGATGTCATACTCAGGTCCATGACAGCAATATGCAGGTCCCTGGAGCAGTTTTAGTGGGTGCAGTACACTTCAGGCAGGTGTACACAGACCCATCCTTCCCACCAGTTACACTTGTGGTGGTTAATGTGAGCCCTCCAAAACCCACCACAAACCCACTGTACCCACATCTAGGTGCCCCCCATCACCTGTAAAGGCTATGGTAGTGGTGTACAGTTGTGGGTAGTGGGTTTTTTTTTTTTTGGGGGGGGGGGTTGGGGGCCTCAGCACACAAGGTAAGGGAGCTATGCTCTTGGGAGCAATTTCTGAAGTCCACTGCAGTGCCTCCTAGGGTGCCCGGTTGGTGTCCTGGCATGTCAGGGGGACCAGTGCACTAGAAATGCTGGCTCCTCCCACGACCAAAGGGCTTGTGTTTCGTCATTTCTGAGATGGACGTCCTTGGTTTCCATTATCGCCGAAAATCAGAAATGACCAAGTCTAGGGTTGACCATCTCTAAGGATGACCAAAATTTGAAGATTTGGACGTCCCTGACCGAATTATCAAAATGAAAGATGGACTTCCATCTTGTTTCGATAATATGGGTTTTCCCGCCCCTGCATCGGGACTTTTTGCGAGGACTTCCTCATCAAAACTTGGATGTCCCTTTCAATTATGCCCCTCCACATCTTCAATATATTTAGTTTTGGTTCTGGAGTAGAGGAAATCTTTCCAGTAATGTGGAGGGGTTTTTTGTTTTTTTTTTAATGTACATATTAAAGGATGCAGGAGTGAGGCTATATCCCTGCCTTTCTCCTCCTGCCTGAAGTTGTCTGGAGGTTGTTTTTCTTTATCTTACCACTTATCTGTGGACTTTCTACCTAGGTAAGTAGTTTGAAAATTGACCCCTAATAATAAATACCTCTTGCCGTACTGTAGCCTGGTATGTCTGGCTTGAGATGTGCTTCCTTATCTCAGTATCATACACTGGGTCCATCTGCTATATGCATTCTTCCTGCTCTGGGAAGTTTCTTCCGAGAACTGAAGAAATGATAAAGAAAGAAAGAGGAGAAATGATACAATGAGATAAACACAGGGGGAAAAAAAGGAACAAAGTTAGCATACACAATAAAGTTTTTGCATATTCTTTTGAAAAATCTATTACAGGTTTTATCTAGATCCCTGTGAGGAATGATTTACTGTGCTGCTGCTTCTTTTAAGTTGGGGCACCAATAGAGCTGTCTTTGGAGTGGGCCTGGTGCCCACTCAAAGAGAAGCTGCTAGTCCCCCTTCCCCAAGAGATAGTAAACTGTTGAACCTCACGGTTGTAGGGAAGAAGTACAGCAGCATTCCTGTTCTATAGCTCTGCAAGAAAGGCACTGACTCATATCCATCTGGCTTTTATCAACCTTGCCAGAAGTATAATGGCCTGTGGGTGCTACGAGAAAACTAGCTGATGATGGAAATCAAACTTAAGAACAAATTAAGCTAGAAGTCTTATTTTAAACACCTTATGACTGCATGTGACTGTGCAGTATATTGCTGAGATTTCATTAAGCCAAGGCCCCCTGAGGCATCCACTTGAGATACATTCTGGATTGTGTGGTAGGGTAGGGATAGGGGTATGGGGGAAGTGAGATTTTGGTGTTGGTGAACATTATTTCTTTTAAACTGTTGTATAAACTCACTGATTGTTTACATGTTGTACATTTATTTCAATAAAGTATTTAATATTAAACAGTTAATTAGGCTAATCATTTAATTTAAATAGCAACAGACAGCCTTCAGCCCTAATTTGTTGTCTTTCTTGCTCCTGAAAATAGGCATTTTTTGACACTGCTGTTACAGATTTCTGCTTTCGGGGGATCAGGATAGAGTCGTCTGTGCCCTAAAGTCTGGCTGATTGTCTGTTCAGCTGGTGGGCTGATAAGGAATAGTTCCCTGGAACCTGATACCAAAGGCAAATGTTATAATGCCTTTGTATCGCTCCATGGTGCGACCGCACCTCGAATACTATGTGCAATTCTGGTCAACATATCTTAAAAAAGATATAGCGGAATTATAAAACGTACAGAGAAGGGCAATGAAAATGATAAAGGGGATGAGACGACTTCCCTATGAGGAAAGACTAAAGCAGTTAGGGCTCTTCACCTTGGAAAAGAGATGACTGAGGGGAGATATGATAGAGGTTTATAAAATACTGAGTGAGTGGAACGGGTGGACATGAATCACTTGTTTACTTTTTCCAAAAATACAAGGACTAGGGGTCACGCAATGAAACTACTAAGTAGTAAATTTAAAACAAACCGGAGAAAATGTTTCTTCACTCAATGTGTAATTAAACTCTGGAATTCATTGCCAGAGAATGTGGTAAAAGCAGTTAGCTTAGCAGGGTTTTAAAAAGGTTTGGATCATTTCCTAAAAGGAAAGTCCATAAGCCATTATTGAGATGGTCTTGGGAAAATCCACTGCTTATTTCTAGGATAAGCAGCATAAAATCTGTTTTACTGTTCTGGGATCTTGCCAGGTACATGTGACCTGGATTGGTCACTGCTGGAAACAGGATACTGGAATTGATGGACCTTTGGTCTGTCTCAGTATGGCAATGCTTATAACATAGTAACATAGTAGGTGATGGCAGATGAAGACCTGAATGGTCCATCCAGTCTGCCCAACAGTCACATTCATTTTCAATTCAAGACTAAATCAACAATGAAAGTGATATTATATACTTGATCATGGTCTTTCTTTGTTGTTTCTGGGACATAGACCATAGAAATCTGCTCGGCTCTGTCCTTATTTTCCAACTACTGGAGTTGCCATCAAAGCCCACACCAGCCTATCCAAAATCTGTCATGTCATTTGCGGGACACAGACCGTAAAAGTCTGCCCGGCACTGTCCTCACGTTCTAAATTACTGGAGTTGCCGTCAAAGTTTTCTACAGCCCATCCTAAACCAGAATGGTACATGCGGGACCCAGACCGTATCAGCAAGCCCAGCAGCAGCCTTACTTGATACAGCCAAAGTTGCCATCTAAGCACCACTTGACTTGCAAACACATATGCAACCCTTTAAGTTTAGTTTTTTATACCATTCATGTTCTAATTAGAGATCCTCTGTGTTCATCGCATGCCTTTTTGAATTCTGCCACAGCTTTTTTCTCCACCACCTCCCTCAGGAGGACATTCCAGGCGTCACCCACCCTCTCCGTGAAAAAGAATTTTCTGACATTACTCCTAAGTCTACTACCCCACAACCTCAATTCATGTCCTCTAGTTTTACCATTTTTCCTTCTCTGGAAAATATTTGTTTCTATATTAATACCTTTCAAGTATTTAAACATCTTTATCATATCACCCCTGTCCCTCCTCTCCTCTAGAGTATACATATTCAGGTCTTCCAGTCTCTTCCCATATGTCTTTTGGCGCAAGCCCCATATCATTTTTGTCATCTTCCTTGAACCGCTTCAAGTCTTCTTACATCTTTAGCGAGATACAGCCTCCAAAACTCAACACAAAATTCCAGGTGGAGCCTCACCAATGACTTGTGCAGAGGCATCAATACCTTCTTTTTTCTGCTGGTTACTCCTCTCGCTATACAGCCTAGCATCCTTCTGGCTACAGCCACCACCTCGTCACACTGTTTCTCACCTTCAGATCCTCAGATATTATCACCCCAAGGTCCCTCTCCCTGTCTGTACATATCAGCCTCTCACTGCCTAACACATATATCTCCCATGGATTTCTACTCTAAGTGAATCACTCTGCACTTCTTTACATTGAATTTTAATAGCCAAACATTAGACCATTCTTCTAACTTTTACAGATCCTTTTTCATGTTTTCCACTCCCTCCAGGGTGTCCACTCTGCTACAAATCTTGGTATCATCCAAAAAAAAGGTGAACTTTACCTTCTAACTCTTCAGCAATGTCGCTCACAAATATATTGAACAGAATCAGCCCCTCACCGATCCTTGAGGCACTCCACTACTCACCTTTCCTGCCTACGAATGAATTCCATTAGCCACCACTCTCTAGCATCTGTCTGTCAACCAGCTTCAATCCAGTTCACCACTTTGGGTGCTAACTTCAGCCTGTCAAGTTTATTCAAGAGCCTCCTATGAAGAACTGTGTCAAAGGCTTTGCTGAAACCTAAGTAGATTATAGGTAGCACATGCCCTAGATCCAATTCTCTGGTCACCCAGTCAAAGAATTCAATCAGATTAGCTTGACATGATTTACCTTTGGTAGAACCATGTTGTCTCAGATCTTGTAATCTATTGGATTCCAGGGAATTCACTATCCTTTCCTTCAGCAATACTTCCATTACTTTTCCAATAACTGAAGTGAGCTTACCAACCTGTAGTTTCCAGCTTCTTCTCTGTCACCACTTTTGTGATGGGGGACCACATCCGCTCTTCTCCAATCCCACGGAACCTCCCCTGTCTCTAAGGATTTATTAAACAAATCTTTAAGATGACCCACCAGGACCTCTCTGAGCTCCCTCAATATCCTGGGATGGATCCCGTCCAGTCCCATGGCTTTGTTCACCTTTAAATTTTCAAGTTGTTCATAAACACTTTCTTCCATGAATGGTACTATATCCACTCCATTCTCATATGTACCTTTGCCAGTTAATTATGGTCCTTTTCCAGGATTTTCTTCCGTGAACATAGAAGAATTTGTTTAGCAAGTTAACTTTTTCCTCACCATTATCCATGTGATGGTGGTTCACAGCATCTTTCTGTCTCACAATTCCATTTGTAGTCTTCCTCCTTTCACTAATATACCTGAAAAAATTCTTGTCACCCTTTCTTACATTTCTAGCCATTTGTTCTTCTGCTTGCGCTTTCACCACACATATATCTCTCTTGGCTTCTTTCAGTTTCATTCAGTATTCCTCTCTGTGTTCCTCTTCTTGGGTTTTTCTGTATCTCATGCATGAATGCCAACTCTTTAACTTTTTGTTTCTCAGCCACTTGATTGGAGAACCATATCAACTTCCTTTTTCTCTTGCTTTTATTTACTCACCTTACATAAAGGTTAATAGCTATATTTATAGCTCCTTTCAGCCTGGACCACTGTCTTTCCATTTCTTGTATCTCCTCCCAGCCCATCAGCTCTTTCTTCAGGTATTTCCACATTTTACTAAAGTCATCATGTTTGCAATCCAAGGTTTGAATTTTGAGTGGCTGCTCTCCCCTTTAGCTGTTATATCAAACCAAACTGTTCAATGATCACTACTGCCCTGGTGGGTACCCAGTCAGATATTAGACACACTTTCCCCATTTGTGAGCACCAGATCCAGCGTCACTTCCTCCCTCATGGGTTCCGTCACCATGTGTCTGAGCAAAGCACTTGGAAAGGCATCCATGATCTCTTTACTTCTTTCTGATTCCATAGATAGAACTTTCAATCTTTATCCAGCAAGTTGAAATCTCCCAGCAACAACAGCTCTCTTTTCTTTCCCAACTTTTGGATATCTGTAACCAGATTTTTATTTAGTTCTTAGAATTGTGTCGGAGGTCTGTAGACAACACCCATGTGGACAGAGGTTCCATCATGTCTTTACAAGATGATCCACATCTTCCTTTCCCCAGGCCCCTGGCATTTCAGTCACTGTGATATCATTTAAGAACATAAGAATAGCCATACTGGGTTAGACCAATGGTCCATCGAGCCCAGTATCCTGCATCCAACTGTGGCCAATCCAGGTCACAAGTACCTAGCAGAAACCCAATTTGTAGCAACATTCCATGCTACCAATCCCAGGGCCAGCAGTGGCTTCCCCCATGTTCATATCAATAACAGACTATGGACTTTTCCTCCAGGAACTCGTCCAAACCTTTTTTAAACCCAGATACGCTAACCACTGTTACCGGCAGCAAGTTCCAGAGTTAACTATTTGTTGATTTCCTCCTATTTGTTTTAAAAGTATTTCCATGTAATTTAATTGAATGTCCTCTGGTCTTTGTACTTTATGAAAGAGTAAAAAATTGATTCACTTCTACCTGTTCTACACTACTCAGGATTTAATAGACCTCAATCATATCCCCCTTCAGCTGTCTCTTCTCTAAGATGAAGAGCCCTAACCGCTTTAGCCTTTCCTCATATGGAAGGAATTTCATCCCCTTTATCCTTTTGGCGCTCTTTTTTGAACCTTTACCAATTCCACCATATCCCCTTTGAGATACGGCAACTAGAATTGAACGCAACATTCAAGTTGAGGTTGCACCATAGACTGATATAGAGGTATCATAATATTCTTGGTCTTATTTTGCATCCCAGTATGTGCTAACTATGGGAAAGAACCTCCACCCCTTCTAATTCTCCTGCCCCCCCCCCCCCCCAAAAAAAATCCTTGCAACTGTTCAGGCACAAAGAAATGTATAATTTTTACCAAGAAAAGTCAAACAACATTTAGCAGGAAATTTCAAAATAAAGGTGACACCCAGGCTCAGGATCCTTGGCCTAAATGTAAAGAACTCTTCTTTGCCACCTGTCACCTCTTTGTCACCTGTGACAAATCAGGAAATATATGAATAGTAGATCCAAAAAAGTGCTCATGTAATTGATGGAAGTAAAGACATAATATATAATTCCTGTCATGCTCTAGAGCGAACGTCACAAGTAGTGTAGTTCTTCCAGTAACAACCTCAAGAGAGATTTCCAGGAATGCTGACAAATTCAATGAATCAGGAGAGACACCAGCCTCCCCCACTGGAGTAGATGAAACACCAGAACCAAGTACTGAACTCTCACAATGGGGGGCATGTTCTCAGATGATACACAAAATATTATGTCCCAAAAGTACTTATGGACCATCTCCAATGGAGCAATTAATGGAGATTTCGGGAAATTCAAAAACCTCAGATTAGATCTCATTTGTTTCTCCATATGCTCCAGCCTGCGTAGTAACATTTTCCATTCTCTAATCAATGTAAGTTCAAAAGATCTTACTTGTTCCAATTTTCTATGCTTTTGTACCAACTCCTCTTGGACTTTAGCTTTATTCTGCACACTCTCACATACAGAGCTACTCCTCCACCTTTATGACCATCTCTATCCTTCCTAAATAGATTGTAGCCTGGTATGTTTGTTGAACCATGTCTCAGTGATAGCAACAATCAGTGCATTTTTTGTAGAAAAAAAGGTGCCGGTACTCATTATGGGCAGGGTCACCACATATGGCTCCACCCCTATGATAGCCACACCCACATTAGCCACACCCCTTATATCAGCCATGGCGCATATAAACAGACATCATTGAAAATATACTAGTATAGGAGAAAAATAATAACTTGTGATTTTTTTTCATTATAAATCATTTCTGTAAGATGTTACAGCTCCAGTATACCCAGTGCAAAATAAGACAACAGATGTAAATTCTCAAATTGGACAAATTCCAAACACTAAAATGAAAATAAAATAATTTTTTTCTACCTTTGTTGTCTGGTGACTGTTTTCTATCTATACTGGTCCAAGTGTCTGATTCTGCTGCTCTCTATCTGTTCTCTTAACTCCGTTTCCAGGGCTTCCTTTCCATTTATTTCTTTACTTTCCTCCTTTCTTCTTCCATGTCCAGCATTTCTCCTCTCTCCCCGCCAACCCCTCCATCCATCCATGTCCAGCAATTCTCCTCTATCTCCTGCTCTGCTCTCCTCTCCATCCATTTCCAGCATTTCTCCTTCCTCTCCTGCCATCCCATCCATGTGCATCTCCTTCCTATCTTCCCTCCCCTCCATCCATGTCCAGCATGTCTCCTCTCCCCTCCCCTCCCATGTCCAGTGATTCTCCTCTCTCCCCTGCCCTCTCCTATCCAAGTCCAGCAATTCTCTCTTCCCTGCCTTCCCCTTCCATCCATGTCCAGCAATTCTCCATTCTCCTCTCTCCCCTGCCCTACTATCCCATCCCCTCCATATCTAGCGATTCTTTTTTGCCCCCTATCCTCCCCCTCCCTTCAATGTCCAGTGACTCGCCCCAGCCTCCACCTGCCCCCGAGATCATTCAAACCCCAGCCCCATTTGCCCAGCCCCCCAGCCCCACTTGCCCACACACACACACCCCCAGCCCCACTTGCCCACACACACACACCCTCAGCCCTACTTGCCCACACACACACCCAGCCCCACTTGCCCACACACACCCCCAGCCCCACTTGCCCACACACACACCCCCCCAGCCCTACTTGCCCACACCCCCCCCAGCCCCAATTGGCCACACAACCCCCCAGCCCCACTTGCCCACACACACCCACCCCCAGCCCTACTTGCCCACACACACCCCCAGCCCCAATTGGCCACACACACCCCCCAGCCCCAATTGGCCACACAAACCCCCCCCAGCCCCACTTGCTCACCCTCCCCTGCTCACTCCCTGCTGTTTGCACCGATCCCTGCCTTGTAAAACTTATTTTTTCGTGAACCGGCAGACTGAAGAAATAAAACAAACAGCTTACAGGCTTGCCTCCTTCGATCACGTCGGCCTCTTCCTTTCCCTGCATTCTCAGCACGTCCTGCCCTCGAGGAAAGGAAATGACATCAGAGGAGGGCGGGACGCGCTCAGAATGCAGGGAAAGAAAGCGGCCGACGCGATCGAAGGAGGCAAGCCGGTCAGCTGTTTGTTTTATTTCTTCAGTCTGCCGGTTCGCGAAAAAATAAGTTTTACGAGGCAGGGATCGGTGCAAACAGCAGGGAGCGAGCAGGGGAGCCCCAGAAAAAAGGTGCCGGTACGCCGTACCGTCACGTACTGGCACAAAAAAAGCACTGGCAACAATTAAGTCTGCCTCTAACATCAGGGCTTGCAGATCATGAGCTTTCTTGCATAGACTGCGAGCATTTGTGATCATTGCTTTCCAGCTACATTTCAGTGGCAGTCTCATTTTCTATTTAGTTTTTTCTTTGGTCTCACTTCCTGCTGCATTGGTAAGAAGTGGTTTGCTATGATTGTTGTTTTTTTCATTGCTGGAGTGGAGGAGTAGTCTAGTGGTTAGTGCAGTAGACTTTGATCCTGGGGACCTGGATTCAAGTGCCACTGCAGCTCCTTGTGACTCTGGGCAAGTCACTTAACCCTCCATTGCACCAGGTACAAATAAGTACCTGTATACAATATGTAAACCACTTTGAATGTAGTTGCAAAACCCAGAGAAAGGCAGTATATCAAGTCCCATTTCCCTTTCTTTACTACTGTCACATCTTGTCTTTAGCTGGGGGTGACCACTGGAAGTGACCTGCCTCCATATGGCACCCCCGCCTTTTAGTTTAAATGCCTAGAAACATATTGTCTGAATTTCTCACCAAGGATTTTTTTCCTGCCACAATGAGATGTAGCCCATTGTTACAATATAGTCTTTTGTTTTTCCATGCATTGCCCCATCTTCCTATGTACCTAAAACCTTCTTGATGATACCAAGCTTTGAGCGACCTATTGAAATTCTCGGTATTTTGTAAACTTTTCTCTCCTTTTCCAAAAGTAGGTAGTACTTCAGAAAAAGCTACCTTTTGTACCAAAGGTTTAAACCCTTCCCCCACCTCCTGAAAGCTCTCTGCACTGCAAGTGGGGTATTATTGACCAGGTCATTTGTTCCCAGGTGGATAACAACATCTGTGTTAGACTCCTTAGTTTCTTCTCTGATTATAGTCAGTATTTGCCTAGTACTGGTAGCTGAGGAGCCTGGAAGACATTTCACTTTGCTGGGCCCCTTGAACTGTGTTCCAAAGTTAATGCCTCTGATAATGGAATTCCTAGCAACAACAGTTTTCTGGTATGAGATTCTTTTTTAGAGCTTTGGGGGTGTCTTTTCTCTTGGGACACCTTCATTGCTTTTTGTTCCACCTCAATTCTACAGTGTTGAAATGGAGCAAAAGAATTCTGTACTGGCAACAATTGTGAGGGTGGATGCTTTTGTGCCACTTGTTATAGTCTACCTGAGCCTACTGTGATCCATCTATTCTTATGTGGTTTTATTCTTTGAGGCAGTGGTGAGAAATTGGTATGATTTTGTGCAGTGATAGAAGCTGCTTTAATTGCATCTAATTCCTTCTTTAATTTACAGAGCTCCTGTTTTATAGTAGCAAGGTGAAGACAGATAGGACAAGCCTTAAGCCAGATGGTGTGCCTTGGAACTAAAGCACCAAAATTATTACATCAGGATTGGTTGGAATGGGTATGAACAGGTATGCTATGATAGGGTTAACAGACTGCAAGATTGCCTGTGTATGACTAAGGATTTTTGATGATTTTTGGGTTGTTTATATACGAGTAGAAAACCCTGGGAAGGATGGGTGGGACTTTAAATCTCAGTGAGTCGGCCAAATCCTGTATCAAAAAATTCTCTAGGGGGGGCAAGCAATGACACAATTTGATACATCAATCAAATTCAGCTAGAAACTAACTTTTTTTCCTTTAAATGTAAATATTCCCAAGAATTATAGCAGTTTCATAAATGTAAATGCAAATTAAACTAGTTGTAAGACTAAAGCAGCTTTTTTTTTTTAACCTAGGACTGGCAATGGAAAATAAACCTGGCAGAGCTAGTGCACAGTATAATAGCCAAAGTTAGAATACTACAGCAAGAGTTAGCAGGGTGAAAGTCAAGATACAGTTTGAAAAGCCTAGCCTCTCTACTATCAGAGCTAGGCAAAAAGGGAGAGAAAGGGTTTTCTTTTTTCTGTTTGTGTCTTTTTTGGGGGGTCTAGGTTGGTAGACAGAGAAGTACACCACAATACAGATTCAGAGGCCAAATTAATTAAGCAATAAAGTCTAGAGAATAGATATATCAGGTAGCTAAACCTGTAGCCAGAAAGTTGAGAAATTAAGAATAAAGAAGCTTATGTTTTTATATAAAATGCTCATGTGTATATTTTGAATCTTCCTGAATAAATGGTGATTGCTAATTAATATAGCTCCAGAATGAATAAACACCTGCTATTGTAAAATGGATTATCTGGCTAACTTTAGGAGTTATCAGGGTAAATATACCCAATTAATATTCCCCTCTTGTAATTGACTAAGGGGCCCTTTTGCTAAGCCATGCTAAAAAGTGACCTGCGCTGTTTTTAGCTTGTGGTTTTCCCATGTGCTGAGGCCTCTTTTAGTGTGGCTATAAAATGACTGCAATTTCCTTTTTTGCTATTAATGGCCACAAGCTAATTTCCCTATTAGCGCATGGCCATTAGTGTGTGAGCCCTTACTGCCACCTATTTACTACCCGATTAGCGCAGGGTATACCTAAACATGCCCTCACACTAAAAAATAAAATTTATTTTTTAGTGCATGGGTAGCCCGTGCCAATTCCAAAACTACCATGGGATGCCTGAGTGCGTCTCGCGGTAGTTTATGCTTATTAAAACATTTGCTATTTAGCAATTGCCCACAAGAGGATCAAAGCGGTTTCCAGTAAAATAATATAACATTCAGGGGTCCTTTTATTAAGATGCGCTGGTGTGGATGCATGTATTGGACGCATGCAGGTCCATTTTCAGTGCACCTGCAAAAAAGGCCTTTTTTAAGCCAAAAATGGACATGCAGCAAAATAAAAATTGGCGCACATCCATTTTGGGCCTGAGGGGTCCTTTTACTAAGCTGTGTAGGTGCGTACGCATATCCTACATGCGTCAATTTGGAGTTACCACCCAGCTACCATGTGGTCCGGGCGGTAATTTCATTTTTTACATGCGTCCGCTATGCGCACCGGAAAATAATTTTTATTTTCCTGCGTGCGGCGGAAACCGGACGGTAATCATCATTCTACGCACGTAGACAATTACCGCACGGTTACCACATGAGACCTTACCACTAAGTCAATGGATGGTGGTAAGGTATCAGACCCAAAATGGACGTGCACCAATATTTATTTAGCCGCACGTCCATTTTTGTCAAAAATTTTAAAAAGGCCCTTTTTACAGGTGAGCTGCAAAATAGAACTGCGCTTGCCCAAAATATGCGCCTACACTAGTGCAACCCATTTTTTTTAGCGCAGCTTAGTAAAAGGACTCCTGAGACTTTACCGCCAGCCATTGACCTAGCAGTAAAGTCTCATGCATTAACTGGGGGGGGGGGGGGGGGTAATCGTCAGTGTGCATACAATGCTGATTGCTGCCTGGTTAGCACTGCGTGCCAGAAATTTTCGGGGGTGCGTAGTGGGCATGCATAGTAAAAAAAAATTACCGCCCAGGCCACGTTAGCCCAGCGGTAGTTCAAAATTGATCCGCATAGGATGCACGTACACACCTATGCGGCTTAGTAAAAGGGCCCCTAAACAAATAAAACAAGGAACACCATCATACAATAGGAAAGAAATAATTAATACAAATTAAGCAAACAAAAAATAAAAAGGGATACTTTCACCAGTCAGAGTGACAGCCACCTGCAAAGCCAAAGGCAAGCCGGGAAAAAATGAGTTTTTAACAAAACTTTGAATTTGACAAAGGAAATTTTGGAACAGATAGGAAAGGGAAGGTTATTCCAAAGTTTGGGGACAACAAAATAAAAAGCAGAACTCTAGGTAGGTTCATAGCAGGATTATCTGGCTAACTTTATGAGTTAGCAGGGTAAATATACCCAGTTCATATTCCCCTCTTGTAATTGACTATGGGACCCTTTTACTAAGTCACACTAAAAAGTGACCTGTGAAAGAACGAAGAACACAGGAAGGAGTGTAAGGAATGTGCATAACACAGATTTGAAGATGGATTAATAAGGGAGAAACATGAAGGAAACGAGCACAAGAATTCTGAAGTGTTTGAAGTATATGGATCTGGGATTGAGAGATACTAGAATAAATAGAATTACAATAATCTAACTGGGAAATGACAAAAGCATGAACTAAAGTATGGAGCGATTGGAAATCCAAATATGTTTGAACTGAGCAGAGACATCGCAATGCATGGAAGCCACGCTGAAGAACCTGAGAGATTTGATTAGCAAATGAGAGTTCTGAATCAATAATAACTCCTAAATAACAGAAAGAATGAACAGCTGGAATGGTCGTATTAAAGAAAAAAGGATCAAGTGAAGGAGGGGAGAACATCTGAGTGGCCAAACAAGCTGTGGTCTTAGCTGGATTCAGTGCAAGTTTATTAGAAGACATCCAGTCAGAAAAGGCAAAGAGACATCTTTGGAGAGGGGTAATGTCTATAGCAAATGGAGAAATAGGAAATAATAAAAGGATATCATCAGCATAAATAAAGAAATTAATGTTTAAATTTTGACTAATGATAATTAAAGGGCTAAAATGTTGAAAAGTAATGGAGAAAGCAAAGACCCCTGCAGGACTCAGCAAAGGAATAGGCTGAAGGAAGACTGGAGGTGAAGGTTTTAACTGAAAAAGAGTGACCAGACAAATACAAAGTAAACCAAGCCAAAACAGTCCCAGATAAACCCAAAGACTGAAGCCTTTGACGAAGAAGAAGAGAGTGATCAATAAGATTAAATGCAGCGAATAGATCTAAGGACACAAAAAGTATAATATAACCTGAATCTAAGTGGGAGTGTAGTTTACTATCAAGGCTATCACAGTGGTTTCTGTACTATGAACTGCTTGGAAACCCATTTGGTGAGGATGTAAGATATTTAGCCCTTCAACCCTAGAGAGATGTTGCTCAAAAAGGCCTTTAGAAGCAAAGCAAAGGGTAAATACTAGGTGGTGGTTTGCTGGATCTAATGATGACTTCTTAAGAATTGGACATACTACAGCTTTCTTCTTCCAGGAGATGGGAACAACTCCCAGAGAAAGGCTTTGACAGATCATGTGCAGTAGAAAAGGAAGTAAACAGTGTTTGAGCATAGTAGCCATTTTGATGGAAGGGAATCTAAAGCTGAAGTTGTGTCTTCTTGCATGCGATAAGCATGCATTAGTGCTTACTGCTGCTTAGTAAAAGGACCCCTAAATTTGTGTAAATAAAATCACAAGATGCACAAATTAAATCACCAAGAAAAGATGAAGTCAGATACATTTCAGAGACAGGATTTTCATTTAGCTCATTAACACAGATTTTCAGCACTAACAGACGACTACAGTTAACAGCTAAACCATGTCACTCAAATGGCAGGTCTACATCTAGTTGAGTAACCAATTCTTCTCCCATCAAATTCTGTTTCTCATTATGCATCTCCAGGACTCTCTTCTGAGCATTTACTTGAATACAGTGGGGGACTCAGGTCCCTATCTTCCTCTACTTGTCACACTTAGAACAACGAAGGGGTTGGCAGGGAGGGAGGCGGGGGTGGGGGGGGGGGAAATTGCTCCGGACCCCGCCCTTGCGTCAAACGTCATGACATTGAGGGCGGAGCAATGCCAGAACAACGTAGGGGTTGGGCAGGGGGGGTGTTGGCGACGAAAACCTTGCTAGCACCTGTTTCATTTGCTCAGAAACGGGCCTCTTTTACTAGTAATTTATATTACTAAGAGGAATCACATATATATATTTTTTAATAAAAATATCTTATGGACAAACTTTTTATAGAAATAAGTTTATTTAGTTTATTTGCACATTCTTGATATATGCAAGGGCCCAGTCTGGTTTCTATGCGGTTTATAATAACAAAAGCACTAGAAAATCCTCTGTTCCTTGGCTTTTAGAGGGTATTTCTATTTTTTCAAAACTTAGCTGGTGGTTGGGAGGTGGGATAGTGCTGGGCAGACTTATATGGTCTTTGCCAGAGCCAGTGGTGGGAGGTGGGGCGGGTGGTTGGGGGGGCGGGGATAGTGCTGGGCAGACTTATACGGTCTGTGCCCTGAAAAGACAGGTACAAATCTGTTGGAATGTAATTGTATTTTACATGCATTGCCTGTCACCTATTATTTCTCTGTGATTACTCTGTGACCTCTGATGTGAATTACTTAGAGAGGTCACACAGCTATGCAACTTCCTGTGGGGGTTAGATGCAGCAGACACAGCAGATGCAGCACATGGAGCACATGGAGCTCATGTTCTCTCCTAACCTGAGAGGATCTATGGTGGTGTGAGCATCCATTACCATCTAAGCACATGGAAGGAGCTGATAATACAAATGTATAGTAATATGTATATATAAGCCTGTCTGATTATAATCTAACTACAAACTGTGAGTAAACAGATGTTTTGTTACTTCAACTTTAAAGTGACTCAGCAGTGAATTATTCAGGGGTGAATGAGAGAGAGATGAAGAAAGAAATTAACATTTCTAAAGCTGAAGCTGTGTGTACTAAAATCTGCTAATTATTTACTACAAATAATCCAACAAAAGGGTTATGGGCCCAGGGCTCAGGAATTGAAAAAGAAGAGAAATATTACCAGGCAGAAAAAAAAGGCCACATTTTTCTCTTAAGTTTTAAAGGAAAGATTCAGTCTGTCTCTCTCTCCCCCCACACAGCAGACAGAAGGCTAAGAAAATGGCTGAGGGAAGAAATTCACCATTGTTCTATTCTCTCAAGGTGCCTAAATTAACTGAGTTTAATTATCAGCAGTGGGAACTAAGATTCATATGTCTCCTTCGAGCAAAAGGATTATATATATGCTTAGATCAAGACAGAACAGCTGAAAATATGGCTGAATGGGATAATGCAAACTATTATGTGAAGTGCATGCTTTTGGAAGCTCTCTCAGAGAAACAAGCCATATTAGTGGAGGGAAAAGATACACCAAAGGACATTTTATATAAACTGAGAACTATGTATGCAACTACATATGCAAAGCAGCAACCAATTTGGCTGGCAGAGTTGAATGAAACCAAATTAAGGGATAAAAGTAAATGTAATGATCACATTATGCATCTTATGTCTTCATTTCAAAAGCTAGAACTTTCAGGAATTCCCATGTGTGATGCATTGAAAAGAGCATTTCTTTTTACCTCACTATCAAAGAAGTTTGATGTTTTTAGGTCTGTAAATGAGGCCATTGAAGGGCAATCTTTTGAACAGGCAACATCAAAACTAAGGCAGGAATGCATAATAAATGATTCTGAGGAGATGTGTTCTCAAAGCAAGTCAGAGAGAAATGAAACAAATTTCTTGGCAAAGAACAGAGGAAGGCGGAGCTATGGGAAAACTCCACCCAAGGGCAAGCTGATTTGCTACTCATGTGGAAAGGAGGGACATGTATCTAAATGGTGTAAGGAAACACAAAACACTCCCTCTAGCTCACCTAAGCCAATGGAACTAAAGAATTTTCAAACCAGGAAATGTATGAAGGACAAAGATAAACACAAGGGCTTTCTAATGACAGAAAAATCTTTGACTATGGTAAATAATAATTCAAATGAAAGTACTTGGATTTTGGATTCGGGGAGCACATGCCATTTAACCAATTGTAAAGATTTCTTTCAGGAAATGTGTCCAGAAGAAGGAATTCTTAAAACTGCAAACGCAGGGACTGCTAAGATCCAAGCAAAAGGTATTGGATTCTTAAAATGCAAAGTGTCTAATGAAGTTAAAGAAATTCCTGTAAGTGATGTCTTGTATATTCCCCAAGCAGTTTGCAATATGCTTAGTGTATCTACATTAGATAAGAAGGGATTTGTGATTCATTTTGAAAACAGTAAGTGCACAATCTCTAAAAATGATGAAGTGTATGCTGAAGCTTTTATGCATAATGATGTTTATAAACTGAGCATTTCAGGTGAAGCCTCACATATGGCGCAAGTAAGGAAGAATGATGGTAAATGTAGTCTGGAAATCTGGCACCGCCGCCTGGGACATCGTGATTCTAAGGTGATCCAGGATCTTTACAGTAAGCAACTAGCCACCGGCATTCAGATAAGTGCAGATGCTGGTAAAATGGAGAAATGCATAGACTGTGTTACTCAAAAAGGTGTGAGACCCTCATTTCCTGCATACACAGGAAATAGGAGTAATAAAGTGCTGGACTTAATACACAGTGACTTATGTGGACCGTTTAATATCCCATCATTGGGAAATAACAGATTTGTGCTAATATTCTTGGATGATTTCTCTAGATACTGTGTGGCCTATTTGCTGAAAGAGAAAAGTCAAGTCACAGACATGCTGAAGAAATACGTAGCCATGGTGAGCAATAAATTTGAAAGAAAACCAAAGGTTCTTCAGACCGACAATGGTGGTGAGTTCACTTCACAAAGCATGCGCACATTTCTAGAACAAGAAGGCATTCAGCATATCACAACAGTAGCTTATACACCAGAGCAAAATTCTGTTGCAGAGAGAAAATTTAGGTCACTTGTGGAAATGACCAGATGTATGCTGTCAGATAGCAATCTCCCTAAAAGACTATGGGGGGAAGCCATTCTCACAGCAGTGTACCTACAAAACAGAATGCCAACTAAAGGCGCTCAGCGCACACCACATGAGACATGGCATGGTAGGAAGCCAAACCTGTCACATATAAGAACATTTGGAAGTACAGCATATGCTCATGTACCAAAGCAAAGAAGGCATAAGCTGGATTCCACAACAGAAAGGGGCATTTTAGTTGGCTATACTCCAGGACACAAAGGATATAGAATTTTGAATTTGAAAACTGGCATTGTTGGCATAAGACATGTTACATATTTTGATGAAAACAAAAGGGTTGATAAAGGCTGGATTATCCCAGATGAGCCTTATCATCCAGAATATGAAACTAGAACCATAATAGACATGCCAGTGTATATAAATGCCATACCAAGGCAGATGTCTGAAAGCAACTCATCTGTATCTAACGAGGAACAGGCAGAGGAAGCAGACACAGAAAGGATCATTGAAGAAGACAGTACAGTTGGAGAAGGGGAATCAATTGGAGAAGAACTCTCAGATTTAGAGGATGCGGAAAGGTCAGACCAACCTGTTGTCAGACGCTCATCCAGGGAAAACAAAGGTGTTCCACCCCCAAGACTGTCTTACCTAACAAAGTCAGCAGAAGCTCAAGAGCCCTTAACATGGGATGAGATTGAGAAAATGCCAGCAGAAGAAGCTGCTGAATGGCATAAAGCTGCACAAGAAGAAATTGATGCATTGGATAAAAATAATACTTGGATTCTTACAAAATTACCTCCTGGCAAGAAAGCTATAGGATGCAAATGGGTATTCAAGTTAAAAAGGAATGCACAAGGAAAAGTGGAAAGGTATAAAGCCAGATTAGTGGCAAAGGGATATCTTCAAAAATATGGAGAAGATTTTGATGAAGTGTTTGCACCTGTAGTGAAACACACGACAATCAGAACACTTCTGAGCATTGCAGTCTCAAAAGGCATGCAAGTCAACCACATTGATGTGAAAACAGCGTTTCTTCACGGAGATATAACTGAAGACTTGTACATGGAACAACCAACAGGTTTCATAAATACAAAACAAAGACAGCTAGTGTGTAAATTAAACAAAGGTCTTTATGGATTAAAGCAAAGTGCAGAATGTTGGAATGAAAAATTGCATGAAATATTGACAAATTTAGGATTTAAGCAAGGTGAAGCAGATAAATGCTTGTACACTAGGTGCACAAATGGACAATATGCATACATTTTAGCTTTTGTTGATGATCTGCTCATTGCAAGCAAAAGTGAGCAAGAGTACAAGGACATTGTAAAGTGTTTAAACCTCAATGTTGAGATAAAAGAACTTGGAAATGTGTCATACTATCTTGGTATAGAAATTGAGAAACAAAATGATGGTTCTTATCTTCTAAGCCAGAAGCAGAAAATAAATGAGCTTATTGAAGGTTTAGGTATGCAAGATGCCCAAGTTGTAAGCACTCCCATGATCACTGATTTTCTGAAGGATGAAACAGTAAGAGAACCTTTACCAGATAACATCCAATATAGATCAGCCATAGGTAAGCTTTTATATCTAGCTACCACATACAGGGCTGATATAGCAAATGCAGTAGGAATTTTGAGCAGAAGGGTCAGCTCACCTACCAAATCAGATTGGACTGCAGTTAAAAGGATGGTAAGGTATTTAAAGGGTACCATTGACTGTAAATTAAAGGTTTCAGCCAATAGTAATCCAAAACTAATATGTTACTGTGATTCAGATTGGGCAGGGGATCATTCTGATTATAAATCCACAAGTGGATATGTGTTTATGTATGGAAATGTACAAATTTCATGGGCCAGTCATAAACAAAGTATTGTGAGTTTGTCTTCTACAGAAGCTGAATATGTGGCCGTATCGGAAGCGTGCAGAGAACTGATGTGGATTGAAAAACTTATGCTGGATTTTGGTATAGCTGAAAAAAGACCAATCCAGATAATGGAAGATAATCAGAGCTGCATCCGACTGTCACAGAATGACAAGGTTCAGTCACGCACCAAGCACATCGCAACGAAATACCACAACGTGCGAGAGTTGGCGAAAGAAGGGGTCATCAGTCTACACTATTGTCACACCAGTGAGATGACAGCTGACATCATGACCAAACCGTTACCCAGAGAACATTTTGTGAATCTGCGTATAAAGCTTGGACTTTGTATGAATAAATAATTGCATGACAGTTATGCATGAGAAGGGGTTTGTTGGAATGTAATTGTATTTTACATGCATTGCCTGTCACCTATTATTTCTCTGTGATTACTCTGTGACCTCTGATGTGAATTACTTAGAGAGGTCACACAGCTATGCAACTTCCTGTGGGGGTTAGATGCAGCAGACACAGCAGATGCAGCACATGGAGCACATGGAGCTCATGTTCTCTCCTAACCTGAGAGGATCTATGGTGGTGTGAGCATCCATTACCATCTAAGCACATGGAAGGAGCTGATAATACAAATGTATAGTAATATGTATATATAAGCCTGTCTGATTATAATCTAACTACAAACTGTGAGTAAACAGATGTTTTGTTACTTCAACTTTAAAGTGACTCAGCAGTGAATTATTCAGGGGTGAATGAGAGAGAGATGAAGAAAGAAATTAACATTTCTAAAGCTGAAGCTGTGTGTACTAAAATCTGCTAATTATTTACTACAAATAATCCAACACAGGACTCTCTTCTGAGCATTTACTTGAATACAGTGGGGGACTCAGGTCCCTATCTTCCTCTACTTGTCACACTTAGAACAACGAAGGGGTTGGCAGGGAGGGAGGCGGGGGTGGGGGGGTGGGAAATTGCTCCGGACCCCGCCCTTGCGTCAAACGTCATGACATTGAGGGCGGAGCAATGCCAGAACAACGTAGGGGTTGGGCAGGGGGGGTGTTGGCGACGAAAACCTTGCTAGCACCTGTTTCATTTGCTCAGAAACGGGCCTCTTTTACTAGTAATTTATATTACTAAGAGGAATCACATATATATATTTTTTAATAAAAATATCTTATGGACAAACTTTTTATAGAAATAAGTTTATTTAGTTTATTTGCACATTCTTGATATATGCAAGGGCCCAGTCTGGTTTCTATGCGGTTTATAATAACAAAAGCACTAGAAAATCCTCTGTTCCTTGGCTTTTAGAGGGTATTTCTATTTTTTCAAAACTTAGCTGGTGGTTGGGAGGTGGGATAGTGCTGGGCAGACTTATATGGTCTTTGCCAGAGCCAGTGGTGGGAGGTGGGGCGGGTGGTTGGGGGGGCGGGGATAGTGCTGGGCAGACTTATACGGTCTGTGCCCTGAAAAGACAGGTACAAATCAAGGTAAGGTATACACAAAAAGTGGCACATGTGAGTTTATCTTGTTGGGCAGACTGGATGGACCGTGCAGGTCTTTTTCTGCCGTCATCTACTATGTTACTATGTTACTATGTAATATGCAGTATATCAGAAGCCTTCAAAATTCTATTCATTGTTCTTCACAGGTACTAATCCATTTTTATTATGGAATCCCTCAATACCTCCAAACTCACCATACCAGGTTTAACTATCCCCACATGTCACACTGCTCCCTGAAGAACCCCACAGTTAGAATACTAGGGCTGAGAGTTGAAAATACCCAAGACCAACTCCCGAGGTTAGTATTCCAAATATAGCTAGAACCACTTGAGAACTTTCCTGCAAATACAATCACAACCATAAACTTTGAAGCTAGATATCATAGCTGATGGTATCAATTACCATCATTGGATCGATCAGTGCTAATGTTATAGTGCCCTTTCTCTGTCTATCCACCAGGGTAAAACCTCCAATGCTATTATCAATACAGTCTCTGCCCCATGAAACTGATGAAACCTAGACAGATAATTAGCTAACAAACCTTCTGAATCTAGGTAACACTGGTAAACGGCATTTTTGTTACAAAGAATGTGAATGGTGTTCTTAGCTATGTCATAGGTGCTGAATTCGAAAATGAAATCAGTTTTTGCCTATCAGGCTCAGTTTTCTTGTGACACGCTACCCTTTTTATAAAAATCCTTGAAAACACTGCATTTTGGTACCCTGCTGTGCAGGGCCGCCGAGAGGGGTGGGGGGTGGGGGGACAATCTCCAGGGCTCGGGCCTTCAAGGGGGGCCCGGTGCCAGTCCCACCCGCCCTCTGACCGTCTGCCACCGGGCCGGTCCCCTGTATTTAAATCACCGTGTGGTGCGACTCTCTCTCTCACCTCCCTGTGAGGCGGAACTCTTCTCTTCGGGTCTCCTTCCCTCCCTGTATCCCACCCTCGGGGGAGCAGCAGCAGCAGCGGCGACCTCGGAGGGGGGAGGGGAGCGGCGACCTCGGGGGTGGGGCTGCGGCGGGGGCGAGGCGGCCTTCTCCTGGGCCCGGCCAAGTTTCTCGGCGGCCCTGCTGCTATGGATTAATTTAATTCAGCAGTTGTAATTGTTCGAAAAACAATTGAAATATGCTAGGAATTACAATACAAAACCCTTAGTTTAGAAAGCCACCACCAGGAAATAAGGGAGGTTTGGCAACATTGCCCATGAGTCATGCTCGAACATGTTCAAACACGTTCTGTTGCGTCAGTTGCCACCTGTATCTCAGCATTGAGAGTTCAGTCAACAATTGCTGTTGGAAGTGACTGCTTGTAGTTCTACGTTTGTGAAGGTTTGTGTTTTGTGCCATTTCAGAAGAAATGCCTCGTACCTGTGCAAATAGTCCAAATTCTTTTTGTTATATCTGTGGAGAGTTTACTCTGAAATCGCAAAAACGAAAACTTAATCCTCTTGTAAAAAAGTGCTACGAACTATATTTCGGGTGTAAGGTTGGTGAACAGGACCACAAATGGGCTCCCCACATTTGCTGTTTGATGTGTGTTACACTCCTGACAGGCTGGTTAAAAGGAAGACGTCGCATGCCTTTTGCTGTTCCCATGATTTGGAGGGAACCAACGGATCACACAACAGACTGTTATTTCTGACAAAAATAGCAGGAATCACCTCAAAAACAAGGAAAACTGTGCAATATCCTAACTTACCATCTGCTATAAGACCTGTATGTCACAGTGAAGAATTGCCAGTATCAGTGCCTCCTGAGAATTTGATAGTGAGTGAAGATGAATACAGTGACGAACATGCAGAAGACAGAGAAGGGGATATGCATACCGACCCATCATTTCAGGACCTCTGTGAATCAAATGTGCCCCACTTTTTGAGACAAGGGGATCTCAACGATCTTGTTCGTGATTTAAATTTGTCGAAGCAACAGGCTGAGCTTTTAGGTTCGAGATTAAAAGGATGGAATCTTCTTTCTTGCGATACGAAAGTGAGTGTTTTTCGTGACCGACATGCTATTTTTTCTGAATATTTCTCCAAGGAAGGTGACATGGTCTTTTGTAATGATATTGAATCCATTAGAACGGTTCCACCAGGACATTTCTCAAATGGAAAAGCGTTATCAAAGCAAATGGAATGCCGCAATGTTGTCCGACTACTGCTGGACCTTACGGAGAGACATTCCCGAGGCAAAGTACCACAGGAAATCAGGAAGGAAATCTTTTTAGGTATGTTTCTTCACTTCTCTTTACTCTTATGTTGCTTATATCTTTGATTTCTTTGTGAACTGACATAGTTTTTTGGAACTCTTGTAGCAGAAGCATGTCATTTTGCCAGATACATATAATAGCTACATACGCCGACACAAGCATTTACAAAAACCATTATCACATGAAAACTGAGGCTGATATAGAAATTCTGAAATGAGATCTGGATTCAGGGAAGAATTATCTTACAGAAAATGTATGTTTTGTTCTTGTTACAGAAAAAAAGTTTTTTTTTGTAGACCAACTAACTGTCTAGGCAAAACCTTTCCCATGTTCTCCAAGCAGGTTAAATTCACAACTGGTCTGTAATTCACTAGATCTTCCTGATCTAGCCCATCTCATTTTATTAGTGGCTAAATCATTGTGGTTTCCAAATGATCAGGAAACTGTCCTTCTCTTAGGGAAGCATTCACAAGCCATCTCGGCCTATCCATCAAGAATTCTCCTCAACCTCTAATGAACCATGAAGGACAACACCCTGAATTAACCTTTAAGCAAAATAAGCATATGCTTAGGGCACCAAGGGAACAGGGGCACCACAGAGTTTTTCCCCCCTAGCTATCATGCCATCTGCACATCCATTATTTAACATAAATTTCAGTGTTTTTTAAATCATTATAAATATGTATGATATTTTATATCGTATAAACTCAGCTAGCTTAGCGGAGTTTAAAAAAGGTTTGGACGGCTTCCTAAAGAAAAAGTCTATAGACCATTATTAAAGGGACTTGGGGAAAATCCACTATTTCTGGGATAAGCAGTATAGAATGTTTTGTACTTTTTTGGGATCTTGCCAGGTATTTGTGACCTGGATTGGCCACTGTTGGGAACAGGATGCTGGGCGGGATGGACCTTTGGTCTTTCCCAGTATGGAAATACTTATGTACTAATGATATTTCTCAGTACTTATAGAGTCTTAATGACTTTTCAATTAAGCAATAGAAGGGCCAAGAGGCATCATTGTTGGACTGTGCTTAGGGCATCAGTTAGATTTAATCCAGCTCTGAAGGACAAGGATCCTCCTCACATGTCAGTACCTCATTCAACACGCCTTCATTAACCAAGGAAAAATGTTAAGTAACCTACTTCTCAAAACCAATCCCACTGTCAACATTATCTAGGTTCTTTCAAATAGTCCCTTATCCTTGATTCTTTCTCATCAAATCCTACACCAAATATTTTCCTTAATATTGTAGTTAATCTGTCTAATGTTTTGCTGCTGTACGTTTTCCCATTGTTCCCTCTATTGCTGGCCTGCTGATTATTTTGATGCAGCTAGCCAACTGAAATTTGGGCAAAGCTTTTTGGCTTCTTGCCTTCAGGTTGTGATGATATCATACTACAACAGTGCTCCATACACCTCCTCAATTCCAATTGTTGCTAACATCATGCAAAACTTTACCTGTTTGAAACTCAAGAATGAAGCAAAACTTTACCTGTTTGAAACTCAAGAATGAAGCATGTTATAATGAAGGAGACGATGTAGTATGCATCCGAATGGGGTAGGCCAACAGTCTGTAAAGAGGTTTAATTAGGGTTGCTGAGATGTGCAGAGCTACTATGATGAAGTGAGAACAAATTTGGGGGTCAATTAGTAATTTATAATATTTGAATCCATACCCAAAACCTAGAGGGTGGTGAACTTCTTTTTTTTTTGTGGGGGAGGGGGGAATGATCTTTTCCTGTTTTTTTCTTTCCCTTCCCCCTGTTTCTTGGATTACCGAATAGAGGGTTTCATAAATAGACAAAACTGTAAATCTGGAAGCTTTTCCTATCTTAATTGTAGAAACTTTACAATTACTGTTTCAGGTTAATATATGACTACATTTCTCATAGAGTGGAGGAGTGGCCTAGTGGTTAGGGTGGTGGACTTTGGTCCTGAGGGACTGAGTTCAATTCCCACTTCAGGCACAGGTAGCTCCTTGTGACTCTGGGCAAGTCACTTAACCCTCCATTGCCCCATGTAAGCAGCATTGAGCCTGGATGAGTGGGAAAGTGTGGGGTACAAATGTAGCTAAAATAAATAGGTTTTTCTGACTGTATATTGAACAAATGATCTGTTTACTGTAATATTCTTGTTACACTTCGATAATTACTGTGTTTATATACCAGTGGTGTTTCGAATAAAAGACCTCCTTTAAATTAAAAAAGAAAAAGAATGAAAGTAAATATGAATCAATCACAATACAACATACAGCACAGTTTCCAGGAAACTAAACAACCTCATGATTGCCCTTAGTGACTTTCAAGTTCCCCACGCACCATAAAATCTAAAAGCCTCATAAACCTCCAGATAACTAGATAAAGAAAAGTGAAAAAAAGAAACCCCAGTCACTGTGTAATGGGTAGGAGTTATTGTACTGTACATGTTACAGCTGTTATATCCAAGGTATCACATCATTTGACCTAAGACTTTCAACCTTTTTCACTTAACATTTGTCATTACATCTCCCAGGCTTGATTGAGAGTGCCTCAATTGTTTTCCTTTTTCCCTGGGATGTTTATATCACAAAGAAAGGATTTTAGAGAGTATAGATGCTATATAAACTCAAAAATATCTCTCACATACTGGCACACAGTATTTTTGTATATATGACTATTGTTCAGTGAAGTGCATTTAGAAAATTTGTTAACTTAAACAATTTCTTTTGAAAGAAGGGGGAAAAGCCTCAGCAATAAGCCCAACTACCCACCCACCCAAAGAAACGTTGCAAGCATCGTGGGGGCAGGAAAATCAACGGGCTGTTGTATCTTCACGGGCTCCAAAAAAACTCCTTCTATGTTTAAAGTGTATCATATAAAAATGCTGACTGCACAGAACTGACTTAAAGTGGATCCCCAAAATACATGAAAAAAAAAGATTTTTTAACTTAGCTCATTTTTCAAGTCAAGCAGGCAATGTGCAAGTGGTCAATTCGTCACACCTCTTTCCCTGGGAAACACATTATAAGCACCAGATAAGAGAATGCTTGCTCATATTATTCATAATTTACTTGTTTACGTTATTATTATTATTATTATTATTATTGTTATTATTTCTAATGTGCTACCAGATGCAGCACTTTATAGATATATACAATCATATAATAGGCAGCCCCTGCTTATTGGGGTTTACAATCTAAACAAGACAGACAATAAAACAAATACCAGGCTTAGAGTTAAAACTGCCAGAGAGTCTGCCTCCACTTGTCCATGCAACTCTGGAACAGTGTCATTTATTTGGACCCTGTCACTCTGATGCAATTATCAAAGTGCTGGGCAACGTCAGTCCTGGTCTACATTGATGGAGAATCAGACTTGTTTGCCAGTTAAGTTAAAGCGCTAAATGTGTTTCAAAGTTTGTTATAATTATATTGACTGCGAGCGCATAGAAGCACTGTTTTCTGCCTGTGATGAAGCAAAAAACGCTTTGTGGTTTTTGAGCCTATAACTGTTTAAAGCCCTGTTTGGCAGAGACGAGTTGGTTAGACTCTTGAGAGGCTTTTTCCTCCATTTTTTGAGAAGAGTGCTACATAGTGCCCTGGTTGTGTATGATTTTATAAGGATCCTCTTTTTTAATTTTCTGTTATTTGCAGTTGTTGGATCTTTATCCCATTTTTTGTTTTAGAAGTAGACTTAGGAGTAATGTCAGAAAATTCTTTTCCATGGAGAGGATGGTGGATGCCTGGAATGACCTCCCAAGGGAGGTGGTGGAAAAAAAACTGTGACGGAATTCATAAAGGTGTGGGATGAACACAGAGGATCGCTAATCAGAAAATGAAATGATATAAGAAACAAAACTTAAAGGGTTGCATATGTGTTTGCATGTCAAGTGGCGCATAGATGGCAACTCTGGCTGCATCAAGTACAGTCTGACTCCTGCATATGGCGATCCGGTTTAGGGTGAGCTGGAGAGAGCTTTGACGGAAACTCCAGTGGTTTGAAACATAAGGACAGTGCTGGGAAGCAGTGGTGTTCCTAGGTTGGCTGCCACCTGGGGCGGATCACCGCTGCACACCCCCTGGTACATCCTCCTGGGGGTGCAGGGAGCAGTCACGCAGCTATTGGTTCCCCTGTTTCCCTGCCCCTGAACAGGTAGTAACCTCAGAGGGAGAAGGGAAATGGCGGAGCCGACAGCCACGCGGTTGCTCCCTGCACTCCCTTGCAGCGTACACCTGGGGCAGACCGCCCCCACCGCCATGCCCTTGGTACACCACTGCTGGGAAGACTTTTATGGTCTTTGTCCCGCAAATGACAAGATGGATTTGGATAGGCTGGAGTGGGCTTTGATGGCAACTCCAGTAGTTGGAACATAAGGACAGAGCCGGGCAGACTTCTATGGTCTATGTCCCAGAAACAACAAAGAAAGACCATGATCAAGTAAATAATCACATTCATTATTGATTTAAATCTTGAATTGATAATGTGACTGTTGGGCAGACTGAATGGACCATTCAGGTCTTTATCTGCGTCACTTACTAGGGCTAGGAAAAACTAAACCAGGTGGATGGAATTAAGTAAAGTAGGGGCAAGTTAAAATGGGTAAAACTGCAAGGAATAAGGCTTCCTAGGAGTTATAAAAAGCTATTAGTGGAGTGAAGGGATTAGGGACTGTTTAGGTGGGGTTCAGCTGAGCACAGGAACCATTTAGGGTTAGATTCTGTATATTTTTTATTTATTTATTTATTTAATTTGTTACATTTGTATCCCACATTTCCCCACCTATTTGTAGGCTCAATGTGGCTTACATAGTACCAGAGAGGCGTTTGCCGACACCGGTGTGAACAAATACAAAGTGATGCTGTGGTAAGTAAAGTTCGTGTGGCACAGCCACATTAGGGAATCGTACAGTGGGAGAGTTTTGTTATGTTCATTACGTACTTTAGTTTTGTTGTGTTGCAGAGATCGGGCATTTAAGTTGGATCGGTAGGGTATGCCTTTTTAAACAGGTTAGTTTTTAGTGTGTTCCAGAAGTTGAGGTGGTCATATGTCGTGTTCAAGGCTTTTGGTAATGCATTCCACAGTTGTGTGCTTATGTAGGAAAAACTGGATGCGTAAGTTGATTTGTATTTAAGTCCTTTGCAGCTTGGGTAGTGCAGATTTAAATATGTTCGTGTTGATTCGGATGTGTTTCTAGCTGGTAGATTGATTAAGTCTGTCATGAATCCTGGGGCTTCACCGTAGATAATTTTGTGAACCGGGGTGCAGATTTTGAAAGCAATGCGTTCTTTGATTGGGAGCCAGTGTAGTTTTTCGTGGAGGGGTTTTGCGCTTTCAAATCGTGGTTTTCCAAATATAAGTCTAGCTGCCGTGTTTTGGGCAGTCTGAAGTTTCTTTAAGGTTTGTTCTTTGCATCCCGCATAAATAGCATTGCAGTAGTTGGCGTGGCTTAGTACCATTGACTGTATCAGGTTGCAAAATGTATCCCTCGAGATGAATTGTTTCACGCGTTTGAGTTTCCACATTGAGTGGAACATTTTCTTTGTTGTGAATTTCACTTGGCTCTCTAGTGTTAAGTTGCGGTCCATTGTAATGCTGAGGAGTTTCAGGCTTTCTGAGATAGGGAGGGTGTAATCTGGGGTGTTGATGCTTGTGGGGTTGTCCATGTTGTGTTGGGATGTGAGGATGAGACAATGTGTTTTTTCTTTGTTTTTAGTTGAAATGCATTTGCCCATGAGTACATGATGTTCAAGCTGAACATGGTGCCTAAAAAATAAATCAGTGCTAAAAAAGCACTATTCTATAAGCAGTGCTTAAAGTTAGGTGTAGTTTATAGAATAGTAGTTACACCTGGGACTTTTGCCTAACTTTAGCCGTGGCCATTTGTACCAACTGAAATGTGATGCAAATATATGTGCCTAAATTAGGCACGTATCCCTGTTATTCTATAACAATGTGTGTAAATTGAAATCTTATCGCTTGACTGATCAACCTCCTTACCACTAATGAATAAGCATAACCACTTCAATCTCTATGTCGAATATGGTCTCTCCATAGTCGATGACCTAAAGAATGATACAACCCAATTTCGTACTCAGGAACGTTCATGTATTACCATAATTTATTCTTCCTTAACATATATATGCACATAATATATATCTATACTATGATCTGTTCATGTATGTTATGTTACATGTATGTTACCATGTATGTATGCAACTTAACACATTACCTTTTGTAATTCTGTTACCCGGAAATGGCAACCGCCATTACGGCAAATGTAAGCCACATTGAGCCTGCAAATTGTTGGGAAAATGTGGGATACAAATGCTACAAATAAATAAAATAAATAAATAAATGCTAGGAATGACCCCATGCCGCGCATGACCCTCTCATTTCTGCACCCCCCCTTTTTTTTCTTGCATGTAAAATGTAGGTGCAGATCCCACGCTTAGCTTTACATGCATAAGTTCCATTTAAATCTAATTAGTACCAATAATTGCTTGCTAAAATGCCAATTAATGGCACTAATTGGCTTGTTATTCAATTAAATGCGCACACCCAAATTTGTGTGTACAATTTTTGGTGACTTTTATAGAATTAGGGGGTTAATGTAATTAGGGAAAGCTGCAAAAACTCATGAGCAGCTCCACAATCAATGAATAACAGAAAGTCAGAGCCATACATTAACCTATGTAAGCTGAGAAGGAGGCATGATTGCCCTGGACATCCTAGCTCATTCATCCTCCTCCAAGCTGAGTCGTGACTCTTCAAAGTCAGTCATCCCTGCTGAGAAATTGGGAATAGTGGACCTCCCAGATAGCTGAGGGTGACCCCAGAAGCAGATGCACAACCAAATTTAGTAATGTCTGTAGTCAAAATATGTAACTGTTCTCCAAATCCTTTCCCCAAATGCACAGACTAGTTAAAGGGTCCCCTGATGGTTAATATATCAGTTAGAGAAAAGTCCCTGGCAGGCACAATAATGACACTTTGACAAGAAGGGAGTGTTGCAGTACCTGCTCAAGGACAGCAGTTCTGTCTGTGGCAGAATCCACTTACTGTTCAACCTGTGTCCAAGATGTTGGACATGAAATTTTGGGTTTAATATTCAACCAATGGCAGTCGGTGAGTTTTTAGCTGATGGTGGCTTTATTCCCAGACATTCAATGTCTGGATACCAGTACTGAATATCCAGGTATGTCCAGCTGGCTGGCACTTATTTGATTAAGGGCCAATATTCAGCCTGTGGCTGGATAAGTAAAACCAGACAGTGCTTTATGCGGTTTGATTTATCTGGTTACCTTATCTGGTTAGTTGCTGAATATAGGCACTTAACTGCATAAGTGGTGACTCCGCCCACAAACCACCCACAACATAGCAGTTAGAAGGGAAATTCAATGGTACTATCCGGTTAAGTGCCACTTAATAACCCTGAATAGTCCTGCACAGGTGATTTAACTAAGCAAGATCCTCTCCTGCCTGGTTAAATTGCTTTGAATATTGACTCCATAGAGTCTAACCAACTCCAAGTCCTCTTATAGATTAGATCATTTAGGAATAATTCTTCCAGGGAACTACATTTTCTCCTCAGATTTCTGTTCATCAGCTCTACATGGTTCAGTACATGCATTCCATCTTTCAAAAAGTACAGTTCTTTTTTTTAACCTGCAAGTTCAAACCAGGCTAGCTTCGTTATTAGCAGAAGCCAATGAATCTAGTACTCACCTTATCAGAACAACTTATGATGCCTTTGAATCCTCTAGAATTTCTGCTTCTGTAATTACACTGCAATTACAGCCAGATGCCTAGTGAGGCTGTAAGCTTCTGGCTTGTGTGAAGTTGTACACTCCAACTTAGCAGATGCTCCTTACACTGGGAACTCCCACTTTGGAGAAAAAATAAAAGACATAAACCATAATTGATATGTTTAAAGATCTTCCTTTACACCAGCATCTTTCCGTTGTTCATCCTTCTACATCACCACCTTTTCTAGTCATACTTGCTTCAACCAATATCTAAGCAAATTTTACTACCAAAAGCAACGTCAACAAAGTCAACAATCTGTTGCCGAGAAGGTTTTCAATCCAGTCCTTGGGGCACACTTAACCAGTCTGGGTTTTCAGGATATCCTCATTGAGTTCAAGGGGATATTCTGAAAATCCATACTGGCTGGGTGTGCCCCAAGAACTGGGTTGAAAATCTCTGCCCCTAAGCCAAGACAGAGAAATGGCTTCTTCTGAATCTAAGCAATAGCCTTCTTTTGATTAACTGCTGAACCTCCAGTCCTTGACCAATACTCATTCTGCCCTTTTGTAGCCCTGCCATCTTGTGTTCAATTTTGTCTTCAAGCTTTGGAGATCATGACTGAATATGGGTCATAGCCATAATCTGAGATATATAATATCTCATCATCTGGACCCCAGATCAAGCCTTATCATGGACCCAATTTCCTTTAGCCCATCTCAGTCTCCTACAAGAAGAAGTCCAATTCCTCCTGGCCAAGGTCATAGAATTTATTCTGCCAGAGGAGAGAAATTGAGGGTTCTAATCAAGATACTTTCTTTATATCAAAGAAGACAGGGAGAATTATGACCTATTCTAG